>NC_142501.1:129046287-129266287 GCF_057876585.1 Rhinolophus sinicus
TTATTTTTTTTAACGAAAACCTAGACCCACATTTCCAGTTGTTCTGTTTCCAGATGGGTAATTAGGATGCCTGCCCAAGCTTTCTGTCCTTACTTCTGTAACTGCTGTAATTATATTAATATGAGCCCATAATGATGTAGTACACACAGTAGGTATTTTCTTGAGACATGAAAAATAACTTACTGGCAGTGGATACTTGTGAACACATTCAAAATTAATTTTTTTCCTCTTACAGGGAGAGAAAAGGTGAAAGATGACTTCATTCATTAAGAGCCGTATAAAGCACTTTCATGGTATGCTAAAAAAGATTAGAATGCCTTTTCAATTAACATATTTGTTATCATTAAAATGGTTTTTTAAAGGCCAAAGAAATACCTTTTTTTCTTGGGCAATTATAAGATTATCATATTCGTTTAGTTTATATAGAGTAATTGGCAAAAACCAAAATTTAATAAAATCCAAATTGAATAGGTTAAAAATTATAACCCTAAGCCATTATATGACTTCTATAAATAAAAACATTTTAATCAAAAATGGCTTCTGTTTTCAGCCAAGATAGAGTAACAGGGACTGGACTTACTCTTCCACTTAAAATAACTAAAATACCAGACAAACTATTAAAAAAAAAGTTTTCATGACTTTGGATCTAAAGGAAGAAAAGAAAGCCGTGAGAGACAGGAAAGAAATGAAGGGAGCCCTATGTTTTTCCCAGCTGACTGCCTTGATAGTGTCCCCGCTATAGCTCTGGGAAGAAACGAGGACTTCCTGACTCAAGAAGATGGAGGCCCAGCACTGTAGTTTGCAATGCAGAATACTGGAGAAGTGGAGGTACATAGACTTACACACCGTTGGATCTTGTTTCTAATCCATTCTGCCCTCTCTGCCTTTTAATGGGAGAGCTTAATTTATTTTCATTTAAAACAATTACTGGTAAAGTACTTCTTCTGCCATTAGCCTATGTTTTTATATGTCTTTTTGTTGCTCAATTCCTTCATTATTGCCTTCTTCAGTGTTTATTTGTTCTAGGATGCTATTTTGATTCTCTTCTTATTTACTTTTCTTTATATTTTTAAACTTACTTTCTAAGTGGTTTTCCTGGCGATTAAAATTAACATCTATAATTTATAATAATTTAGTTTGAATTAATACCCATTTAACTTCAATAATATATAAAAATCTCTGCTCTTACATAGTTCTGTCCCTCTTATATGTTAAAACTGTCGCAAATTGCATCTTTATACATTGTGTACCCATTACATAGATTTATAATTATTATTTTATGCATTACCTCTTAAATCATGTGTAAAATAAAATAAGAATTACAAACAAAAATACTGGCTTTTCTATTAACCCATGTAGTTACTTTTGTTGGTGTTCTTTATATGGCTTTGAGTTATGTCTAGTGTCCTTTCATTTAAGCCTGAAGTTTCCCTTTAGCATTTCTTGTAGGATAGGGCTACAGGTGACTACCCTGTTTCCCCGAAAATAAGACCTAGCCGGACTATCAGCTCTAATGCGTCTTTTGAAGCAAAAATGAATATAAGACCTGGTCTTATTTTACTATAATATAAGACCGGATCTTATCTAATAATATAACATAATATATATAATATAATAATATATAATAATGTAATATAATACCAGGTCTTATATTAATTTTGGCTCCAACAGACGCATTATCGCTGATGGTCCCGCTAGGTCTTCTTTTTGGGGAAACACGGTATCTGAGCTTTTGTTTATCTGGGAAAGTCCTAGTGCTCCTTCATTTTTTTGAAGAATAGTTTTGCCAGACACTGTATTCTGATTTGGCAGATTTTTTTCTTTCAGCACTTTAAATATATCATCTATTGCCTCTGGCCTCTATTGATTCTGATAAATTAGCTGTTTAATCTTATTGAGGATTCCTTGTACACAATCAATTTCTTTTTTCTTGGAGCTTTCAAGATTCTCTCTTTGGCTTTGATGGTTTAATCATAACATGGCTTGGTATGAATCTCTTTGAGTTTATCCTACTTGGACTTTGTTGAACTTCGTGGATGTGTAGATTCATAACTTTCATTAAATTTGGGGTATTTTCAGGCATTATTTCTTCAAATATTCTTTCTATCCCCTTTTCTCTGTTCTCTTTTGGATTTTCATTATGTGTTTGTTGGCAAGCTTGATCAGGTTCCACAGATTTGTCAGGTTCTGTACCCTTCCCCTCATTATTTTTCTGTCGTCCCCCCCCCCCCCCCCCCGCCCCAGACTGGATAATCTCAGTAGATCTAACTTCAAGCTCATGGATCCTTTCTTCTGCCTGGTCAAATTGGTATGTCCCTCCAGTGAATTTTCAGCTCCAAAATTATTTGGTTCCTGTTTATGGGTTTTATCTCTTCATTGATATTCTCTGCTTGGTGAGATACTGTTCTTCTGGTTTCCCGTACTTTTTTGGTGTGAAGTTAGGCTAGGCTGGGGGATGGAATGGCACAGGTAAAATGCTTTCTATACTGTTCTATGCAGTCACGCTGGGTTTTTATGTTCCACTGGGTTCTGTATCTTTTTAATTGTACTCCAGAGTCTTCCCAGAGCTGTTTTAGTCAGTGAGTAGTTGTTAAATAATTTTTTGTGTGTGGAGATCTAGGTTTGGACCTTGTAGTCTAACACCTTACTAATGTTCTATTTATGTCTTCTTTATTATATTATTATTATTATTGCATAAAATATACTTTTTATCTTTATATGTACTTTATATATTCTTTAATGAAGTGTTTAGTCATCTTTTACAATTGAAAAATTGAGTTCTTTTTGTTTTTCTTAAGTGAGGCATAATATATAACTTTGTGTAAGTTTAAGGTATACAACATATTGATTTGATACATTTATATTATAATGCCATTTTAGCGTTAGCTAACACTTCTGTCATGTCATACAATTTTTGTCCTATGGCAGAAACAATTAAGATCTAGTCTCTTAGCAAGTTTAATGTTTATAACATACTTTCATTGTCTATAATCACTATATTGTGTATTAGTAATCCAGGACTATTAGTTGCCAGTCTGTACCTTTAAACAACATCTCCCATTCCTGCCCCTCTCATCCCATAGTAACTACCATTCCACTCTCTGTCTTTTTAAGTTCAGTTCTTTTTATATTCCATACATAAGAAATATTATACAGTATTTGTCTTTTTCTGTCTGCCTTACCTTACTTGGCATAGTGTCCTCAAGGTCCACATATGGTGGAGAACACATATGGACCTTGCTCATTTAATGATGGATATTGTTTTTATTTTGCCAGTATAGGTTGCAGTTAGGATGAATAACAAGATTACATATATACTAGATGTGACACTAGAAAAAATAATGCTTTAAACATTATAAAGTAATAATACCTGGTCCTGAAATGCATCAATAAACCATAATATATTTTTGACATAATATTCATTATCGTGTATATTTCCTGGTATAAGTATTAATCTACAAAGAGTTTATATTTGTGATTAAGAAGACAGTTTACATAATTAGTCTTGGATATGAAAATTTTAGAAATGAATGTTATAGCAATATTTGCTAGTAAGAGTTGCAGCACAGGGCTGGCCTGGTGGCTCAGGCAGTTGGAGCTCCATGCTCCTAACTCCGAAGGCTGCCGGTTCGATTCCCACATGGGCCAGTGGGCTCTCAACCACAAGGTTGCCGGTTCTACTCCTGCAAGGGATGGTGGGCTCCGTCCCCTGCAACTAGCAAGGGCAAGTGGACCTGGAGCTGAGCTGCGCCCTCCACAACTAAGACTGAAAGGACAACTTGAAGCTGAATAGCACAGCACCCTCCACAACTAAAACTGAAAGGACAACAACTTGACTTGGGGGAAAAAAGTCCTGGAAGTACACACTGTTCCCCAATAAAGTCCTGTTCTGCTTCCCCAATAAAATCTTAAAAATAAAAAAAAAAGTTGCTGTGTGCAGCACAGCATATCCATGCAGAAAAGCAATGGAACTTCCTGCTTTTTGACAGATTACCTTTGTGGCAGACAGTATGGCTGGGTATTGGTCAATAGGTCAGAATCAGAATGTCAGTATATGGATAAATTCAAGCCATTATTTTGATTTTGATTGGGTGGTTTTAGAATGGTGAATGGATACATGGATGAATTTAGAGCCAAATCAGACCTATGACAAAAGAATGGCATTTTGCTTCATTTAAGAGTATCCTACTACATCTTTTTCCCCAACCTTGACACTCATCTGTCTCAGCTTTATTCCTCCCAGCCAGGAGGCAAGAGAATTAAACTAGAAAAGAACACATTCTCTCCTTCTGGGCAGAGAAGTTTAGTCAGCTATAGAAGGCATCGGAAGGGTTAGTTGTGTAATGTCACATTACAGAAGCTGTGCAACATAACCAAAACAACAGCAAACTTTTGTTAATTAAAAAAAAAATTCTGTATAAAACCTAGTTCTTTCTGTTTTTCTCTGCTGCTTAAGAATACTGTGCTACTTCTGTTGACTAGAAATCTTATTCTTGAAAGGGCTGGTGTTCTCTGAAAATGTAAGCGTAAAATGAGGGCTGGCATTAGGATCCAAAGTAGTGGCTTCACAGAGCTTTCTGGAAGCTCATTAAAATGATAACGTTTCTGATATGTGCTCAAATGATTTAAGAGCAATATAGACCTGTGTCAGAATGTACATTCTTCCTCCCCTGAGGGAGCAAGTCATCAGTTACTGTGTGGAGGAAACATGGATGAGGTCTTATTTTGGTAGCTGGGGAGAAGTGGCTTATGTCTCAAGAGGTGCTGTTGCCTCAATTTACTCTGAGATTTTAGGATCCTATTATATTGTAAAAACTACATTACATAATACTACTATTAAATGAGTATTTATATAACCTCACTGTTCTTTCTGTCTGAAAATATCTTCTGATTCATCTTCAAGCTTATTTCTAGTTTTTAGCCAAGAGATGTTTCTTAATGTCCAAACTAAAAATGGAAAGTAGGCCTGATTTATTTACTGACCTATATATCTAGAATTTGATTCCTTCATTTCCCTCATCCTCCAGCTCCAATCCATTGGCATATCATGTGGGCTACTTTCCAGGTCATAGCCCAGAAGTGTCTCTTCCCATCATCGCCACTACTAATGCCCGAGCTCAAGCTGCCATCATCTCGTTACTGCTCTCCTCACTTCCAATACGAATTTCCCTCTTTCCATTTACACACAGTAGTTAGTTAGTATGTTGGTCTGCTAGGGCTGCCACCACAAAATACTATGGACTGGGCAACTTAGACAACAGAAATTTGTTGTCTAAGCTGCCATCAGGGTTAGTTTCAGGTGAGAGTCTCTTCCTGGCTTGTAAATGGCTGCCTTCTCACTGTGTGGGGAGAAAGAGACATCTTTGGTGTTTCTTCCTATCTCATAAAAACAGACAACAGTCCTATTAGATTAGGGCCCCTCCCTCATGACCTATTAGATTAGGGCCCCTCCCTTCATTACCTTCCCTAAAGGCTCTATTTCCAAATACAGTCATGAGGGATAGGGCTTGAATATAAGAATTTGATGAGGATACAGTTCAGTTCGTAACAATTGGATGGATCTTTAAAAAGTTCAAATCAAATCATGTTTTTTCCCTGTTCCGAGCTCCCCAGTGGTTTTCCATCACTCTGAAAACAAAATCCAAGCTCTTTACCTTGACTTACAAAGCTGTATGTACTCAGAACTACCCATCTTACCCAGGGCCATGTTGCACAACTCCAGGAGTCATGGTTCCCATACAAAAGAATCACTGATAAGCGGACATTGTCAGGAAAGTTCCCCGTTTGGTTGCCTGCAGAGGCAGATGACCCTCCTCACCCAATATTTGGTTCAGATGTCCAGACTGATGATGCCACATACACCACACAGGCCAGAGGGTATGACAAGGTTTACTACTTACCTACTTGATGTCTTTGGGGAGAGCAGGGCAAGCCTCCCAAGCAGATCTTAAAGGGATTGAGCGAGCAAGGAAAGGAGACTGGCCTGGGTTTTTTTTCTTTTTTTTTTTTAACAGGATTTTATTGGGGAACAGTGTGTACTTCCAGGTCTTTTTTTTTTTTTTTTTTTCCAAGTCAAGTTGTTGTCCTTTCAATCTTAGTTGTGGAGGGTGCCGTTCAGCTTCAAGTTGTTGTCCTTTCAGTCTTAGTTGTGGAGGGCGCAGCTCAGCTCCAGGTCCAGTTGCCGTTGCTAGTTGCAGGGGGCGCAGCCCACCATCCCTTGTGGGAGTCGAACTGGCAACCTTGTGGTTGAGAGGACGCGCTCCAACCAACTGAGCCATTCCGGAGGCAGCTCAGCTCAAGGTGCGGTGTTCAATCTTAGTTGCAGGGGGCGGAGCCCACCATCCCTTGCAGGACTCGAGGAATTGAACTGGCAACCTTGTGGTTGAGAGCCCACTGGCCCATGCGGGAATCGAACCGGCAGCCCTTGGAGTTAGGAGCACGGAGCTCTAATCCCCTGAGCCACTGGGCCGGCCCTGGCCTGAGTTTTTATTGTGATTAAGGAGTGGGGCTGGGGTGGCTAGGATAGGACCTTGCCTGGTTTGAATTTTTTCCCAGCATCAAAGGAGGGGCACCCAGCTTTTCTTATCAGCTTCCAGATGTGGGCACAAGGTACAGAAGGAGGGGTGAGGCTTAGACGTTCTCAGCAATCAAAAACATCAAAAAAAGAGTCAAACTTCTTATTACACTCCACCAGCTTCTTGTTCTTCAAAAGGTCTTGACTCTATTGCCCTTTGCACTTCCATATAATTTTACAGATCAGTATCTCAAGTGCCACAAAAAGCCCAGTTAGGATGTTTATCAGGATTGCATTGGCTCTATATATGAGTTGGGAGAATCTCTGACATCTTTAGAATGTTGAGTCTTTCTATCCATCTAAGAACAGTGTGTATCCAAAAATGTTAAATCTTTCAATAAAAATAAGTTTCTCCAATCTTTTTGTAAGGTTTAGTCATAGCTGTTACATTTCTGGTTGCCTTCATAAAATTCTGTTAAATTACATTTCTGACTGAATCTTAATTTGAACACATTGATTGTGTATTCAGTGACTATGTTAAATTCTCATTTTATGTGTAGATTCATTTGTATTTCCTATGTAAAGAATAATAGCATCTGCAAACAAGGACAGTTTTGTTTCTCGCATCCAGTGTTTGTACTACTGATACCTGTTTCTGTCTTGCTGCACTGGCCACGCCTGCCAGTTTTCCGTAGAAGTGAAGTGGTGCTAGAGGGCACCCTGGTCTCGTTTGTGATACTAACATGAATGCGTTTCACCATTACAAATGATAGTTGCTTTTTGTGTTTTGTGAATGCCCCTTATCAGGTTAAGGAAGTTCCCTTGTATTCCTAGTTTGCTAAGAACTTTTTATCAAGGATAGGTATGAAGTGATCAGAACCATATTTTTTTGCTTGTTAGTATGCCTTCTGCTTTTTTGTTGAAAGCCAAGCATGATGTGCTGGGTAAAAGGAACTCTGGTCCATAGGCTTTTAGTAATGTAGTGGTAAAGTGTGGGAGGAGGGAAGGCGTTCTGTGGGCCTATGGTCAGGTCTCAGTCTTTCAGTAGTCTATGACCTTGGGCTGTGAACTTCAGAAGTGGTCCTCAGATTTCCCTCCCTGCCGCTCCACCCACACTTAGGTGGAACAGGATGACTAAAGAAGGCTGGAATTGTGTTTTTCCTATCCCCTCCCTGGAAGGCTAGTGGGGCCTGGATTTGGATATTTCCCTTGTCTCACATGGATGGCTAGAGATGAGTGAGGTTCCTTCAGGTTAGTCAGGCTTAGGTAAATCTCCCAATAGGTTAGGCTCTAGTAGAGTAGTTTCTCTTGAGGGCAGGCCTTGCTCTGAAGAACAGAGTATTCTGGTATGTTTCAAAATCATGACTTTTCCCCTCTCCCTGCCAGAAGCAGGAGGGGATTTTTCTCTGATATTTACTGTGAGAACCTGGGAGGGTTTCTGGTGGCTAAAATCACAACAGTGTGCTCCCCTCCACCCCACAGAGTTTTAACTCTCAGACTTGTCCACACTGAGCCTCTAGCAATTCATCAATTACAGTTTAGGCTTTTTGTACTCTGGTACTAGTTCTCATGGATGTTTTTGCTCTCCAGTAAATTGTAATTCTCTGTATTCACACATCTTTCTCTTCAATTTTGGAGCGTGGGGGGCGGGCACCAGTTTGTATGTGACCTCACTTCTTTGACAAATCTAGGGAGAGTTGATTTTTCCTTTTTTTCAGTTATTTGTTCAGCTTTTTACTTGTTAGATCAGGGTGATGACTTCCAAGCTCTTTATAGGCCAGACTGGAAAACAGAAGCTGTTTATGTAATTTGATGCTATTTTTTATTTGCTTAAAGTTTAGAATTTTTATACAAAGTTTATGTAGTGACTTTCTTTTGTCCCTAATAATATAATACTTCCTATTCTAGTGTATTTTGTCTGATAATGTAATAACCTCAAATTTATTTTGAGTAGTATTTTATTGGTATATTATTTTTCCAGTTTTTAATTTTCAGTATTCAATATTTTCGATATTCCTGTGTCCTTGTGTTTTAATTTAAGTGTGTTACCTATAGACCGCTATAGTTTTTGTAATCTTGTTATCTCTGTTTATTAACTGATGAGTTTAGTCCACGGGCATTTATTGTGATTATTTATAAATTTGAACTTGTTTCTGTTCTTTGTTTTTGTATTTTTTTTTTTTTTTTCTCTTCTACGTTTTCCCCCTTTTTTGAATTGAATACTATTTATTTTTTGAAATTTAATTTTCTTTTATCTACTCTGGCATTTATACAGTATTTCTATTCTTTTAGTAGTTACCCCTACAATTTTACCACATATATTTAATTTAACAAAGTCTAAACTATTGCAAACCACACAAAATGCTTTAACTTTGTTTATTCTTCTGCAACTTGTATACTCTTATTACCCAATATTTTAGTTCTGATTCTTGTTTAAGTCTACAAATTAAACCTATTATTGTATATAGATGGTATTTATATCTAAAATATGTTTACTATTTTATTTGTTCTACATTCCTGCTTGCATTTCAGAAATGCTATAATGTTCCATCTTTCAGAGTGTAGATCTCTTGGTAGAATTCTATCAGTTTTTGACTGTATGAAAATCTCTCTCTTTTACCTTAATTCTTGAAGTATCATTTTGCTTACTTCCGGAAGGTTGTGGTTATATTCTTTCAGCATTTTGATGCTATTCCATGGTATTCTAGTATCTGGTGTTGGTATTGAACTATTTGTTGTCAGTCATATTACCAATCCTTTCTGAGTGATCTGTTCTTCCCTCTGGCTCCTCTCTCTTTTAATTTGTTTTGGGCGTTCTATAGTCCATTAGGAAAGGCTTATGTGTGTAGTTTTCTTAAACGTACCCATCCTAGAACATATTGTGTTTCTTGAATCTGTGGATTCATGTATTTTGATCAATTCTGGAAAATTCTCAACTTCTAACCAAATACTCTCTCCTTCATATCCTTGTATGCCCTTTCCCACTTAAAAGATTGATTAGATATAGAATTGGCACTCTCTTTTTTATCCCCCATATCTCTTAATTTCTGTGATGGAAATAGCCATTTGTTCACATTTTCCACCTTCCCTTGCTTTTAAGTTTGGCCTGAGTTCTGGCCAATGGAGTTTAAATAGGCATAAAGTGAGCCATTTCTGTGCACAAAAATTTTCCATATGAAAACATAAAAAATATTGGCAAATTGAATTCAGTAATAAGTAAAAAATATAATCTATTATGACTAAGTGGTGTTTATACCAGAAATGCAAGGTTGGTTTTACAATTTAAGATCAGAGTAAAGAAGCAAAAAAAAAGTATGATCATCTCAATAGATGTAACAAATTACAGTTAACATCATACTTAATAGTGAAATAGTGACTGTTTTCTCCCAAATTATACAGCAAGATATAAATGTATACTACACTTTCATAAAATATTACCTTGAAATTCCTATCTAGTGTAATTAAGCAAGAAAATAGAAGTTTGAAAACCATGGGGAGAAACTAGTTAAGAAGTAGAATCCTAATGTGCTTCATGACATTGGGTTTCCCAATGATTTCTTGGAAAAGACAATAAGAGTGTAGGTAACAAGAAAAAAATTAATAAATTGGACTTCATCAAAAATAAAAACAAAAACAAAAAACTTCTGTGCATCATAGAACTGTATGAATAGAGTAAAAAGGCAACCCATAGATAGAATGGCAAAAAAAAAAAAAAAAAATTGAAAACAATATATCTGATAAAGGCCTAATATACAGAATATATAAAGAACTCCTAGAACTCAACAACAACAACAAAAACTCAACCCAGTTAAAAAAAATGGGAAAATGATTTGAATATACATTTCTCCAAAGAAGATATAAATGGCCAATAAGCACAGGAAAAGATACTTAACATCACTAGTCTAAGGAAGTGCAAATCAAACTACAATGAGCTACCACTTTGAACCCATTAGGATGACTATTATATTTTTGAAAATGGAAAATAACACATTGGCAAGGATATGGAGACATTGGAACCCTGGTACAATTCTAGTGGGAATGTAAAATGGAGCAGGACTGTGGAAAACAGTTTAGTAGTTCTTCAAAAAGTAAACATAGAATGATCTTACCATATGCTCAGCAATTGCATTCCTTGGTGTGTGCTCAAAAGAATTGAAAGCAAGGACTCAGATACTTGTATACCAATGTTCACAGAGGCATTATTCACAATAGCCAAAAAGTGGAAACAATCTAGGTGTCCGTGCACATTTGAATGGACAAACCAATTGTGGTATATACATACAATTCAGCCTTAAAAAGGAAGGAAATTCTGATGCATGCATGCTATGACATGATAAACCTTGAAAGTATTATGTTAAGTGACATAAGTCAGACACAAAAAGTCAAATATTGTATGATTCCATTTATATGATATGCAAATACAATTAAATAGAGAAAGGATAGTCTTCAACAAATGGTGCTTGAAAAATTGGATGTCCGTATGCAAAAAAAAAAAGAAAAAAAATGAGTCTTGGACCGTAATTTACACCTCATATGAAAATTAACTCAGAATGGATCATTGACCTAAATGTAAACTACAGAAGTATAAAACTTCTAGAAGAAATCATACATGAAGTTCTACGAAACCACTAGAAGTTCCACTAGAAATCATATATGAAGTTCTTATGTACATATGGTTTATTTTAAGGATTTGGTTCATGTGAATGTGGAAGCGGAACAAGTCGAAAATTTGATGAGGAAGTCAGCAGATGGGGGACTCAAGAAAGAGTTGCGGTTCAAGTCTAAAGGCAGTCTGCTGGCAACCAGCTTGAGCCAATATTGCAGTTGAAGTTGGAAGGCCATCTGCTGGCAGAATTCCTTCTTGTTCAACGGAAGTCAGCCTTTAGTTCTAGTCAGGCCTTCAACTGATTAGATGAGGCCCACCCACACTATGGAGGACAATCTGTTTTACTCAAAACCCCCTGATCTAAATGTAAATCTCATCCAAAAAACACCCGAAAAAAAAATCCAGAATAGCATTAGACCAAATATCTGAGCAATGTGGCTCAGCCAATGTGATACATAAAATTAACCTTCGCACCTCCTGTCCCCCAGCCCATGTGGTCATCGAAGCAGTAGTTCAAGTCTCTAAGTCTCAGCAGAAACATTCTGGATAAAATCCTGTTTCATCATATTGCTGACTTCTGAGGTTTACTTTCATCCATGCCAGTTCAGCAATTCATTTAAAATGATTCTTAAAACATTTTACTAAGATTTTTGTCGATTCATTCAGGAGGAACTCTCAGGCTCTCCACTCTATCTTATTGCTAGAAAAAAAAAATGTTCATTAGTTCCTCTTTCAACTTACTGCAGCCATTTTCTTTACTTTAACAAACCAAACTGTTTCTGTTTAGGAAATTTGCACTAACCATCCCTGTGCCTAATATATTCATCTCCGTTATTGAAGATCTCCTTCTTGTCATTTTTCAGCTTAAGTATCACTTCTGTTGTATATAACACTGAAAGCAACAAATAATCAAGACAAGCAAACAAACGAAAACTCAGACACAGTTTAGTGGTCACTATAGGGTAAAAGGAGAGAGGGGTGGTAGATGAGGGTAAAAGGGATCAAATATATGGTGATGGAAGGAGAAATGACTTTGGGTGGTGAACACACAATGTGATTTATAGATGATGTAATACAGAATTGTACACTTGAAGCCTATATAATTTTACTAACCAATGTCACTCCAATAAATATAATAAAAAAAAATTTTAACAATCACCTCTGCAGAGGCCCTCCCTTGCCACCAAATCTAAGATATCCACTAACTGTTTTCATTGTTACCATGTACCTTATTAACAGTCTCTGCACACTGCTTAATATTGAATTCTTTTTTGTTTGTTTGATGATTTATTTATTGGCTTATTAGTTTTATTTTCTGTCACCCTACACTCCTGTGGAATGTAAGTGCCTTAAATGAAGGGACTATTCCTGACTGATTTACCACTCTTTTCCCAATGTCTAGACGAGTACTCTAAATATTTATTGAATGAATGATACATTTTTGTTACCTGTTCAGTAGTGACATCAGCATGCAGATAGTTAAATCCTTCTCTTACATAGAAATTAAAATTTACATTCAACTCTCAAGTCTCCAAGTCGGATGTAAAGAGAAGCAAAGAACTATTTAGCTAGCTGAAGCTCAGATATTCACTCATCTATTTACTTAACAACATTTATTAAGCACCTATGACAAGGCTAAGTTTTATATATATATACACATACACACACACATATATATATATATATAATTTTTAAAGTTTATGCATACATGTATACATGCACACACATATAAATGAAAGTCTGTATTAAGTACTATAGGAGCACAGCTGGAATGGAGGGTGTGTTGGGAGCTCCTTCATGGCTCATGAAAGACTTCACTGGAGAGGTGATATTTGTGCTGAATATGTTGGGAGATTAGACATCACAAAACTGGTGCAAAAGTAGCAGGCGGAGAAGACTCTAGAGCAACACTCAGCGCTAGCCAATAGAAATACGATGTGAGCCACAAATACAAGCCATATATATCATTTAAATTTTCTAGTATCCACATTAAAAAGTAAAAAGAAACATATCAAATAATTTTAATAACATATTTTGTTTAACCCAGTATATCCAGAATATTATTTCAACATACAATTATTATTGAACATGTGAGATTTGTATAATTTTTTGTACTAAGATTTGAAATCTAGTGTGTATTTTGCCCTGACAGCACATCCCAACTTAGACACGCAGCATTCCAAGTGCTCAGTAGCCACATGTGGTTAGTGGCTGCCACCCTGGACCCCAGAAGTCCAGTGGCATTTCCAGTCATTCTGGATAGGTGAAAATATAGACCAAAACAGTAAATCTCCAACTACCTCTGGTGTAGGACCAGTGTTTTGGTTTTTTACATTTCCAACCTGTTTGGGACTGACACTTTTGTAAACTAAAATAAAAAATGCGTACTGGAAAAAATAAAAACAAAATGTAAAATGCAAGCTTAACTTTAAAATACCAGATTCAGTAGGCATAATATTGTACCTTCTCACTTTCAGTTTCTATACTTATCTCACCGTGGACCAACCTAGAATGTGGTGAGGCTTGTCCTCTGACCGAGCATATTCATTCCCCCATAAAGGGAAATGCGTCCATTTCAGTTAGCTAACAAGACAGTAAGCCTCTGGCGATTTGGTGCTTGGAATCACCCATCTAGGTGGTCTAGCATGGCTTCCTCTTGAAAACAATGGCGCAGGGCTGCCGTAATTTCTCCAGTAAACAAATCTGTTCATGCACACCACAGTTGGCCCAACACCAGTAATTAAGTAACACATCTTTCTTTCATGGATTTTAAATCCTACATTTATTATATCATAAAGTGCAATTTGTAACTGGTGTCTATTTCTGACTTTCTATGTTATTCTATTGGCTTGTCTATTCATATGCCAATACTACACTGTTTTAACATTGTAGCATTATAATTTGTTTTAATATCTGAAAGAGCTTATTTTTCTCTTGTTACTCTTATTTTTCAGAACCTCCCTAGCTAATTTTTGTTTACTTACTTTTTCATATAAACTTTAGAATCAGCTTCCCAAGTTCCAACAAAACTTGTTTTTGTTGTATTTTTTACTGAGCTTGTATTAAATTAATAAATCAATTTGGGAAGCATTAATATGATATCGAGTCAGTGTATCTAAGAACATGGTATATACATTTCCATTTATTTAGATTCTCTCTTCTCAGTAGTGTGTTTAAAGTCTTCATAGAAATCATTCCATTTTTTCGTTAAGTGTATTCTTAGGTAGTTTACCCTTTTTATTGCTGAAAATGGGGATTTTTCTTCCATTACATCTTCTGACTGTTTTTAGTGTTCCCATTTTTACCAATGAGCAAACTGACAATAAGAGAAGTGACACTCCCACTGGCAAGTGGCAGAGGTGAAACTTGAGCCTAAGTTTTTTTATTATACCCCCTCCCCCAGCTTGTGGATGGAAACCATCCACTCTTTAAGATATACTTTGATAACAAAATATATTATTACTATCACATATTTGTTTCTTTTTCAGTGAGAGCTTAAAGGAGTCTCAAGACATGGTCGAACCCATTCTCATTTTACTGGAGAGGAGAGTGATGCAGAGAGACAACCAAAGAGCTGACTTAAATTTACAGGTAAAAAGAGAAAATAGATCCCGTGTGATTCTGTCACCCTGCTTTACCAATTCCTTTTCCATAAAGCAGCCTGAGCACGTAAGGGAGCTGGAAATGACAGCTTGCAGCCCTGATTTTGGCTTTCTAACTGGTAATGCTATTTTAATCACACCCTGCTGAATTTTCGCACGGAAGTGAAATTACAAGGGCTGTTTCTGCTTCTTATACTTGGTTAAAGTACTGTTTTGCTCAGCTACCATAGAATTCACATGCGGAAGTTTTTTGTTTCCTTTTTATTTTACTTTTTTGTTTTTTGGTGTCAGAACATTTAATTTCGTTTTGAAATAATAGACGCTTTGTTGACTAGGGTCTTGGATTCTTTTAAGGACGCCAAGAATGAAAGGTGGTCAGTTAATACTATCATAAACCTGCAGAGGGAGCTCGGTGGATTTTTTTTTTTCCTCCAATGCTTCAGCTGGTCCCTTGGTGAATGTAGGAGATTTTAGAGTTGTGTTTCCGTCACACAATGACTTATGCACTATACATTTTTAGAAGGTCAAGGTAGTTTTCCCTTTTGCTACCGCTTTGCTGGAAAATAGATTACCACCCTGGGAGTGGGGGTTCAATGCATAGAGGGTTTTAGTCAAATGAGCTCCAGAGTGCTTCTGAAAGGCTCTGGAATACCGTGTTTCCCCCAAAATAAGACCAGGTCTTATATTAAGTTTTGCTCCAAAAGACGCATTAGGGCTTATGTCCAGGGGATGTCATCCTGAAAAATCATGCTGGGTCTTATTTTCTGGTTAGGTCTTATTTTCGGGAAAACATAGTATCTCCCTCTAGACATAGACCACAAGGAGTCTTCTGGCTTCTGGAGATCTCAGCATCCTTGCAGTCTTTATGGAGAGCCACTACCTTTTCTACATAGTCCGCCATTCCCTGCCCCTGTTTAAATTAGGTTTTTCAAGTTATAAATATAATACATGCTCATTGTAGACAATTTTTTGAAAATTGAAAACAATTAAAGAAGAAGAAAAAATATAATCCATAATTTACAGTCCAGAGCTAACCACTGTTAATGTATTTCCTTCTAGTCTCTTTATAGAGAACAAAACTGTCTAAAATATTGTAGGCTCTGGAATTTCCTTTTTTGTTTTCTTGAGGCACACCTGAATTACAATATTACATCAGTTTCAGGTGTGTACTGTAATAACTCGATATTTATATATATTGCAAAATGATCGCCACAATAAGTCTAGTTGACATCCAACATCATACATAGTTACATTTTTTTTCTTGTGCTGAGAACTTTTGAGTATTCTCTTAGTACCTTTCAAATATGCAGGACAGTAATATTAATTATAGTCACCATGCTGTGAATTACATCCCAGGACTTACTTATTCCATAACTGGAAGTTTGTACCTTTGACCCCTTTGACCCACTTTGCCTAACCCCCACCCCTGCTTTTGGAAACCACCAGTTTGTTCTCTGTATCTATAAGCTCATTTGTGTGTGTGTGTGTGTGTGTGTGTGTGTATGTGTGTGTTGGTGGTGTTTTTAGATTCAACATGTAAGTGAGATCATATGGAATTTCTCTATTTGACATATTTTACTCAGCACAAGGTCTTCAAGGTCCATTCATATCATCACGAATGGCAATATTTCATTCTTTTTTTTAATGGCTGAATAATATTCCAGTGTGTATATATACAGCACAGTTTTATTTATCTGTTCATGTATCGATGAACATTTAGGTTGTTTCCATATCTTGGTTTTTGTGAATAATGCTGTAATAAACATGGGAGTACATATATCTTTTCAAATTAATATATTTATTTTGTTTGGATAAGAACCCAGAAGTGGAATTGCTGGATTATATGGTAGTTGTATTTTACTTTTTTGAGGAACCTCCATACTGTTTTCCATAGTGGCCGCACCAATTTGCAAAACTCCCACCAACAGCGCATAAGCGTTCCCTTTTCTCCACATCCTCGCAGACACTTGCTATTTCTTGTCTTTTTTATAATTAGACTCTGCAATTTCAACTTGAGAAATCATGAGCATTTTCCCACTGAAATCCACGTCAGGACAACTTCTTAGCTGGAGAGGGGTCAGGAGAGGAATGGCTACTAACAAACATGACATTTGTTAGTATCTACAGAGGGTTCTGCAATTGGAATCCAGCTTGACTGAAAACACAAACCTCTCCCTTGGCACCCTGAATTCCGCTGGTGATCTGGAGGTGAGTGGGTTGGTCTAGAGCTGCTGTGGCTCCGTTTCCCTGCTCATACCCAGAAAGTAAAAGGCCAGCTCATGATTCTTTTACTACCTATGTGACGACAAAGTTTTGGTCACAATTCTGAGATTCCATGTGACATGGCGAAAGATGTTTAACTTATCAGAAAACAACTGTTGTACTGAGAACTGCACGCGGGACACAGCTCACTGAGCCTGTCCTTTGCCCCGTCCAGCCCACCTGTGCCTTTTGCATGTGGAGGAGGTAAAGAGGGTGGAGACTTTAGCACCGGAACTTGCTAACGTCTACCACCGAGAGAAAAATAGGAATTTCTAAAAACTTGCTGCCTACGCTTCTCTCAGAGAGGAGATATTGCTTTGCTTCAAGGAAACTAGAAGAGATGGAAAAGAATTGAGCAGCAGGGGACCCCAGTGAGAACTGAGATGCGTACAGACGCCCGTGTTTCCGTTATATTTGTGACATGAGGTTTATTCGTCTTCCAGCTTTGAATGAATGGGCCCTTCAGATCGCTGTGGGCAGGATGGCGGAGTCTGACTCCCTGATGCCTGTTCATTCTTTATATGAGGGAGAAAGTAGGTGGAGGGAGACAGGGATGAGGAATGGCTGTGCGCCTCGATTCCTTGGACCAGTTAAATGCCATAGAGGACTCGATTTTATGGCGCATATTCCCTTCTTTTCAGTGTTTACTGTGTAAGAAAAAAGTCATTCTTTTTCTTTTAGTTAGAGTTATTTCGTGTAAGTCTTTAATATCTATTGGGAACTCCCTCAGGAAAAAAAGAAACAAACAGAAACGCAGTAATCTACTCAGCGTTTATGTTTAGTTTAGATCAGTGAAGGGGTTCTAAGGAAGGAAAGTTGATGACTTAAATGCTTTCTAAATTAATTCAATGAAATAACTAAATCACATTAAAAAATAATGCGGAACACAGGCAAGGGAAAAGGAAAATAATTATTTAATAAACTTTATTTTCATGTTCTCAGATTGATTTCTCGTTGATGAACTGTTTTCCTGCTTGATTAAGTGAGGTCTCCTTAGCATCTCACCGATTAAGAGTGTAGAATTCATAAGACATGAAAAGCTAAACTTTATTTTAAGAGCAGAATTTTACTTCAAGGAGTAGTACACTTTATTATAAAGGATTCTGGACACTGCATTTGTAGGAAATGCTAGAAGGTCCTAGATGATGAGCCAGGGAAGGAAAAAATGTGATGGCTCTGAAGAATTTCCCCAGGTTTGCATCCAAAAAGGCTGAGGGTATTTCCTGAGGGTGGGGTTGAACCTGAAAGGGCTGTCAGCCTCTGTCAGACTGCAGGTTTAGACTTGGGCCAGTTTGAGATGAAAAATGTGCTTCCAGCAGGAAGCATTTTCTAATCTTCCATAATGCAGGATGTTTCCATCTAGATGAGACTAACAGCTCACTCACTGCCTAAGTGAGACTAGAAAGTATTATTGTAGTGAGACTAGAAAGTGAGACTAGAAAGTACTGTTGCTGCCACCTTTATTTCATTTTGGTGGTGGAAATGGATGCTGTAAAGCATGACTAAAGACTGAGGAACTCAATTAAGAATCTAAATGAGTCCCAATCAAATAATTACTCGGACATTTGTTAGTATGCATGAGCTTATCCATGGATCAGAGAAGTCTTATTCTCAGATGTAGAGCTTTTATAAGTTTGCCCGTGGAGCATATTATGGTTTGTATTTATGTCAAAGGCAACTTTATTGTTACGATCTTCATTAAAAAAAAAAAAAAAAAAAAAAGCACTAGAGGAGTATATTGAAAGAGGTGGATTTAGTTTACTGTCCTTGAATTCAAGGTAGCTTGACTTTACTTCCTTAGAATCCCTCCACTAGTCTAAACAGTAAGTTGGTGTCTGTCACATGGTGGGTGCTCAGTAAACATTCGTTGAATGGATTTAATGAATTGCCATTGTCTCCCACTATGGACTGTACACCTGGGCCCATTTCCTCAGATGACATAAAGGAAATACTCATGGGACTCCTCCAAGTAATTCAGCATCTTCTTGGAACAAGAGAACAAAGACTAGGCAGCTGACCCAGGGCAAAAGATAGCTGCCAAGAGATGCAGCTGGAGATGGCGGGAGTTGACAGAAAAGAACCTGGCTAGCTTGGGTGCTGGGGACATGTGGCCTCAGGCTACAGGGGACCAGGAAGCCTCAGAGGGGACCAGGAAGAAGCTTCCTGCTGCGTAGGCGGAAGATGTCATCGCTTCTCTCTGACTCTGACTCCCACCCCCACCCGCCCAATCCAGCCACATCAATTTCTTTATATTTGAAATTACACATTGTTTCAAATTGCATGAGTAATGTATGTTCCTTGTGGAAATAACCAAAAGTAACAAAACAGAAGCTCCTCATAATCCTGGTACCCAGTGCAGCCATTGTTAATATTTCAGTGTATGATGCATCCATGCTTGTTCTTGCATCTAAATATGCCTACATATCAATATGATTTTTATATTAACATATGTGTGTGTTTACAATATTAGGATTGACAGTGCCTATTGTTTCGTATATTTAGTGTTACGAAAACACAATATTCCCTAGAGCATGTTTTTAATTGGCTGCATAATCTAACAAACACATATGCCATGGTGATTCTCGAGACCCCACCCAAGTTCTCGGGAGGGGACACAGATTCCACCCCTTCATGGGTGAGTGGCAGGATTCTGAAAGAGCATGTGAGATGGGAAAACATTGTTGTGGTCTTTTGTGGGAAAACTGCTCCACTGTGTTCAAGGCTTGGACTAGCTATCACACCTGCTTCACAATCCTGTTTTCCAATTTCCTTCTGTCTTCTGCAAAAGGTTAATCACTGGAATGATGTAAGATTAAACAAAGGTGACAAAAATAATACAGCCTGGCTTGGACTGAGGGTGGGAACTCAAGGAGATTATAAATGTGCCGTGGTGGTTATTACCAAATTCTCAGCATCATCTATCTGTGCTCATGGCCTTTGCCTGTCGTGGTCTTTGAGTGTCCTCCATGAGTATTTTGAAGTGGGAAGGGACAAACCACTAAAGCAGGAACTTCCTTAGAAGAAGAAAGTAAAGGGGGGAGGGGGCTCTTCCATTTGATCACTGAGTCACTAGGCAAATTACTAAATTCTGTATGCCTTAATTTTCTTATCTATAAAACGAGAATGATTATAATACCTATCTTCTCATATAGTTATAACGGAGATTAAATGTGTTAATCAGTCAAGCATTTAGAAGAAGGCCTAGAGGGTAAAAAACTCTTAATAAATATTATTGTTTATTATTATTAGTAGTAGTAGTAATACCAGTAGTAGTAATTTAACAACTCTCTTACTTGTTGGATATTTAGGTATTATAAAATCATTAGAACATCCTGTAGATACATTTTTACACACATGATCTGATTGTTTCCTCAAAGTATAATTGCTAGATGTGCATATTTTAAGGCTTTGGGTACATGTTGCAAACTATACTCCATACATGTAAATTTTTTCCAATTCACTTTACAGTCAACATTTTAAAAGAATGCCAATTAACCTACTCCCTTCAGCACTCAGTGTTGTCATTTTAAAATCCATATGTGAATTCATTGTTTCTTTAACTACTAGTGAGGTTGAGAATTCTTTCCCCACGCTTATTGTTAGTCATATTAAATCTTTCGTGGGTTGCATCCTTTTCTATGAATTGAGTTAAATATCTCCAACATAACTTTAATCCATTTATATTATACTTACTGTTATATTTTAATATATAATTTATAAATCCCATATTATGATTTAAAAACTTTATTCCTAGCATATTGTTTTACATTTTCTGTTTATAATATTTACACATATTACATGTAAATTTCCTTTTCTCTTATTTTTCCTGTTCTGCTTTCTGCTAGAATGATTGAGTTTTCTTAATTCCCTTTTCTTATTTTGCCTTTGCTGCTTTGGAAGTTTTATATTCTATTTCTATTCTTTTAGTGGTTACCACCCAATTTTTAACTTCTACCTGAATTAAGAAAGTCTGTGCTCAGTCATTCTTTCTGCCTTTCTCTCACACAGTGCACAGACCTGGGAGTGCTTTATTTTCCGTCCCTCCTGACTCTCCTCAATCAAACATGTTATTGTTACCTAGCATTGCATTCCACTTTTTGTACCTCTTTTCTAAAATCTGTCATTGTTTTTAAACAGATGATTCTTGTCTAGATTTACATGAATGCTTACCAATTTCATTGCTTATTATTGCTTCTTCCATCATGTTTGTTTCGTCTGGATTTGATTACGTCTTCCTGAAGAAAATCATTTAGTAATTCCTTTAGTGAGAGTTAATGGGCCAACTACTTTCAGTCTTGGTTTATCTGAAAATATTTTTAACTTTTTCTCACTCTTGAACAATAGTTTCACTAGATGTAAGAATATAAATTAAGAGTTATATTCTCTCAGCACTGTTAAGATATTATTCCATTGTCTTTTGGTTTTTATTGCTGCTATTATCATAGATCTACTCTCTGTCTAAAAGACGCTCTTGCTGGTTGCTTTTAAGGTTTTTCTCTTTGTCTTCTGATTTGCAGTTTTACCATGATGGATGTGTCCGGGTGTGGACTTGTTTTATTTATTTTGATTAGAGTGTGTTGCCCTCCCTGAATCCACAGATTCATGTTTTTGATAAATTCCAGAAAAAGTTCAGCCATTCTTTTTATGAGAAGAGACTGGCACTTCTCAGTCTCTTGATTCTCTCTCTGCAACTTCTGCTCAATATATTTGAATAGCTTCATTTAATTTAAATATTTCTTAACTTCTCTTAGGTATTTTTCATCTCTTCATCTGTGCAGTGCATGTTGTATAATTTCCTCACATTTGCTTTCCAGTTCACTAATTCTTTGATCATCTGTGTCTAACCAGATGAAGTCTATCCACTGAGTTTTTAATTTTAATTACTAGATTTTTATTTCTAAAATTCTTATTTGATTATTTTTTCATTTTTGATATGTATTATTTTCTTATGATTTGAATTATTTCCTTTTTGACATCAATCATGTCAAATATTCTTATTTTATAATCTATAAGATTATCTAATTACCCAAAACTCTTGGTTTCTAATATTATTGTTTATTGTGTCTGTTGGCTCTTAATAATGGCAGATTACTGTCTCAGGAATCTCTGTGAGCTCAGCCTCTGTGAAAATATTTTGGAGCCTGAGTTAAATGCCTGAGGGATTTTTATCGTCTGAAACAATTTTCATATTCTTTTTCTTTTTTAATTGGGTTTTCCTGAACCATGCTGTCAGTGTGAAATTGAACCCAAAATATGCATGACGTATAGTTATAAATTTCTAGGAAGTGTTTTTTTTTTAAATGTTTTTTTTTCCTGACTCCCAGTGCACTAAGTGACACACAAGCCTTCTTCTCATGTCTCTGTAATCTTACATGGACATTTATCTACTGTAATCTTTTATGGAGGGTGTTTTTTTTTCTAAGGGGCCCCACTTGCTGTGGGAGTCTTGTTCTCTTTACTCAGGTGGGACCAAAACTCTGCCTTCTGTCTTGGCAAGATTATTAAAATTCAAGCCTCAAGATGATGGAGGCTGACAACCCTACCTCTGGGGCAGTCGCAATATCAGCTCACATGCTCACTGCTCTGGTTTTCAGCTTACTCTTTATTTTTGACCTCTGAGATTTCCTTTACTTTCCTTCAAGCTGTGCTTAAAAGTTACACTTGTCCTGTTCTATTTTGCATTACCAAGTATTTGTAATGGTTTAGTTTCCAAACTATTTCCCTAAAAATGGAGGCCCCCACCCCCCAACTTTTTGTTCAGTTGCAGCTGCTATTTTTCCTGTAGGATGTACTGGAGTTTGAAGAACCACTCATGCTTGCTCCCCAAAGTCCTGAAAGCTTGAATTCAGATGCAGTCTTCCAGAATTCTTAGGATGAAGGGAGGGCCTTCGTGTCACACAGAGGGCATGACAACGTATTCTGGGGTTGCACAACGTGCTGGCCTTGAGTGAAAGTCAAAAGGCTCAGCTCAGGTCACATATTAAGACTTGATATGGTGCTGCTAAGTCACTAAGAGGAAGGAAAAAGCAATGGGAGACTTATCTGCGCCCCAGTGCTTTGAAATGAGTGCCATCCTTCTGGAAACAAAAGTTGCGTGAGGAAACTGTAGAAAACCAAGGTGTCTTCGGCCTTGGACAGGGTAGCTTACATAATCTGCCTGGTGGAGAACACCAGCTGAGAGATGCAGGTGCAGGACACCCACCTTCTAGTCAGAAGCTTCTAGGAAAAGAGTTCATGCCAGTCCTGGCTCTGAATCTGAATCTAGTGTATTTCAGTTCAGAGGAAGATCTGTCAGAGATGTCATGCTGGTGACATTTTACAAGTAATGCTCATCCTGACTTGCAAAACTGCAAACCACATTTATGCTAACCCAACCAATGAAGTGAGGAAGGCAAACTTAGTATGAGAAAATATTATCTGTAAAGGACCATTGGGTTATTTGCTGTTTTGATTAGTCTCATTGATGCTTTCTGTGTTCCAGAAAAATACTCATTACTTGTTAATTTTAAAAGATTGAAGTATAAGACAGGTTTAGGAATAAGGGCAGTTTTAGGAAGAAAATTTAGGTCTTAGAATGACAAGTATTTCTACTAATTGCAATACAGAGGGCAGCAGCTATCTCATCATTTAATCTACCAGAAATTAATGTCAGTAGCTTCGTAGGATTTCCCGGCCTCAGGTGATGTGGCAGAAAGTGCTATTCCACAAAATCTGTGTTTGCCTCTTGTTCCTGAACATACAGCTGGACTTGCTTTTCCAGACCTCTTTGCAATTCAGTGTGATCATATGACTGAGTGACATGCATGGCAAGTGAGCGGGAATATGTGTGTGTCCCTTCCAGGCCTGGCCTATAAAAACTTCTTCATTCTCTGAGATGCTTTCCTCCTCTTCTGAGTGATGGGGGTGACAACCCCCAGGTGACCTTGGAGGCCACATACTCAAGATGGTGGAGCCACCATCTGCCTGGATTCTTGTTTGACTATGTGGATTCGAGACGTCTACCTGAACCTCCGAGGACGGTGACATTTTTATTTTGTTGGGCCGTTGCATGTTAGTGTCTATTTTGTTATCCCAGCCTGGCCCCCTGAACTATAACAAGGACACCAAGGGTATTAGTCGCCATGAGACCCCTGTGTGTGCGCTTCCAGATGTAATGCTTTTTCCTGATGTGACTTATGCGGGGTGCTCTCCTGGAGAGAGGTCCTCTGCAGTCCCTCTGACACCCAGAGCCCGGGATGTGTGCTCATGGTCCCTGTCACCCATGGCAGCCAGATCATCAGCCAACAGTTGCCCTAAATGCACATAGGTTTTGGAAACCTGATTATTTAAACCCTTGGTCATATTAAACTGGGCTATGTGTTCCCCTTCCACACCTTCCTGGAGCACTGAGTTTTATTTGAAGATTTTGGAGGAGACAGAATATTATTTTCGTATTAAAATAAACATGAATGGGCAGAATGCAAAATGGGATGAATTTCAAAGACCAAGCCTAAGACTTCAAAAAGATTTCGCGTTTTCATTTGCAGTTCTGGGTCAAGTGCGTAGACCTCCCTGGGGGACTTGTCCACTGTGCTTTATTTATTGTTATTCTAGCAGTTTTTAGGTTTTAGTCCAAGAGCTAAATATTTTCTTCCAATGAAGTGAAGACACCTAATTCAAGGGTTGTCAGATTTGTTGTTGGCCTCCCTTCCTTCCCTTTCCCTCCCCACTCCCCACAGAAGAAGGAAAGAGATAAATTTACTACCCAAGCATATAATCTGTGAGGTAGGTTTTAAATGTGTCTCCAAGACAAACACTGGGAAGGACAAGGCTCCCTTTCAGCCCATGGCCTCACAGGCCTCTTTCCCTCTACACGATGCCCTCCCAGCTCCCTCCCAGTGCCCCCCACTTTTCATGAACATGGGAGGCATTCTCAGGCCCAGGTCCCACTGCATTTCTTCTCCCTCAGCCCCGACACGTCCTGAGCTTGTGAGCTGGAGTTGCACATGGTCTGGCTACCTGGCCCAGCATGGCCAGCTTCTGCCCTAAGCAGTTTTGTGTTTAATACCCGTGCGGGCATTATTTTATATCCCCAAAGCACGTGTCCACGCCAATAGCCAGTGTCCTTTCTGTCAGCACCCACAGGGGAAGGAAACAACCTCTGGATCTGGCAGTAGTTTAGCAAAGACCTTCTCACTCTCTGGGGGTGGACACTCCGTCAGCAGTTCATGGCGGGCTCATGGCGCAAGTCTCTTGTGCACATTCACAGTCCTGCTTTGTGGCGTCATCCTCTTGGAATTACTGGACGTGTGTTTACTTGACTCTTTTGAGGATAAGAAAAACTCCCCCAGTGTCAGATTCACTTCCAGAGAGAGCCAGAATGAAGCGGTGGTGTCATTCCACCTTCTGAGAGGCCCAGAGCGAACCTGGAGTCATGGCCTTGCCTAGAGGTGGGAGAGACCCACGTGGCCTGAACAGTGACCATGGTCAATATCAGAGGAGCGGGGGCCAGATTCCCCAGGTCTAATTGCTAGTATTCCTCATCTTTGAATGAGGGGAGTGTTCGTTGGGCCAGCTTTTCCCAGGCTTGTGTGATGGAGGGATTAGAATTATTCTCCAGGAGAGCAGGAATCCTTTGGCCAGGGTCTGTGAGTTCCTGTAACCTCTTCCCCACTGACTCCTGGAATGATGCCTTGTCTATGTGTTTCCCTTTCAGTGCTGCCTCTTGGGCTTCTCTAGATCTCAGGCTAAGCTAGGTCCAAGGAAGGGCCTACGCTGTCCCACACCTGATCCTGTCATCTCCAACAAGGGACTGATGGCTGTTCCTCTCGGGGAGCTAGAGATGAGCGGGACCAGTGTTGCCAGAGATCTGTGCCCCTCTGCCTTTTCCTTTGGCGCTTCACGTCTCTTCTGGACCTTCTTTGCTTTGGTCAGCCCTTCCCCCACACTGTGGTTTGGGTGACATTCACTCTTAGCTGTGTTTCTATTTCTTATTCTCCTTGTTGTGTTGGAGCAATTTCCAAAAGGAGAAGGGGGGGTCACCATATTTACGCCAGCTCCTACTGCAGAGCCTCGTTCTGTCTTCAGGTCAGTGTAGCGCCGTGTACCACTGATGGGGGTCTTACCTGCCAGCCTCACCTCTGAGGAGGAGAGGCACCTGGAGATGGTATTAGTCCATTGCTGGTTGGCTTATGTACATTGAATTAGCATTTATTCATTTAAACAAGAAAAAGCAGGGATGGTTTCAGGGCTGGAACAGCTTCAGGGGTGGAAGAGACGAGGTTTCAGCACTGGGGATCCGTCCCTCCCCGCAGCCCACACGCAAGTGGTGCGTGTGCTGTGGCAGCAGCAGCATCGCCCTGGGAGGGCCAGACGGATGACAGAGGCAAGGGGGGCCCATGGTTGGGGTCTCTGAACTCATCTCCTATTCTGGCCTATGTCTCACCAAACCACTAATTGTCAAGGCATAGTCTGAGGGCCACTCGGGGTCTGTAGAGCTGCTTTTAAGGATGACCTGGGTTATATTTCTATATTCAAACTGTATCCTAATTTCTCTGGGGAACAAGTGGATGATTTCCGTGTGACTCCAATCATGCTGGTCATTCTTCTCAGTTTCGCTTCTGCCACAAATGGACGCACCTAAAATGACGTACATTTTGCCCCATGGAAGGAATCCACACATTGAAAATCGGTGAAATCCCTGGCTTATCGTACTCCTGTTATGTGGGTGCCCTGGAAGGACTGAGGGTGGATCAGCCATGGGCTGGTCACCCAGGGTAACGCGAACTGGGAAAGATGCATCGAGAGACGGCCCACGTGGTGTACCTCACTGTACATGAGTGTGGTCTACCATGAGACCGTGCCCATGCAGTCAGCAGCCCAGGCTCAGGATGAGCCTAGAGTTTTCCTAGCTGTGTGGACTTCCTTCCTCCTGTGTGCAACTGGGAGCATGGCCTTTTTGTGTGTTTTAAACAACCAAACAAACAAACAAACAAACATCCTAGGTGAACTGCCGAGTATACTATTAAGACTAAATACATGTTAGTTATCTAAATGAAAAATTATAGAGAGGTAGGAGTATGGAACTGCTACCACTTCCAAAGCAAAAACACACTAATAAGAATGAACAATTTGAAAAAAAGCAAGACTTCTATGAAAACCCATACTTTACAGAGTTGTAAGACTAATGTATGTGAAAGCACTTTTTTTAAAAGACAGTTTTTTAGAGCAATTTTAAGTTCACAGCAAAATGGAAACAAAGGTACAGAGATTTCCCATATAACCCCTGCCCTGCCCCACAGCCTCTCCCACTATCAACCTCCCCCACCAGACGGGGACATTTGTTAAAATTGATCAACCCACATTGAGACATCACTGTCACCCAAAGTCTATAGCTTGTGTTAGGGTTCACTCTTGGTGTGGATTTATGTGGCTCTCTGTATGTTCTATGGGTTTGGAACATGTATAACATTATAGTATCAAACAGTTTGATTTGTTCTTTTTATTTATTTATTTATTTATTTATTTATTTATTTATTTATTGGGGTGGCGTTGGTTAATAAAGTTAAATAGGTTTCAAATGTACACTTCTATAATATCTCATCTATATATTGCATTGTGTGTTCACCACCCAAAGTCAAATCTCCTTCCATCACCATGTATCTGACCCCCTTTTTCCTCTTCTACAACCCCTGCCCCCCCATTACCCTCTGGTAACCACTAAACTGTTGTCTGTGTCTATGATCAAAGTGTATTTTCACTGCCCTAAAAATTCTCTGTGTGTCACATATTCATCCCTCTCTACTTCAACCTCTGGCAGCCACTGATCGTTTTGCTGTCTCCATAGTTTTGCCTTTTTCTGATGTTTCATAGTTTAAACCATACAGTATGTAGCTTTTTTAGGCTGGCTTCTTTTACTTAGTAATACACATTTTAGTTTCCTCCATGTATCTTTTTTACTTAATAGCTCATTTTATTTTAGCGCTAAATAATATTCCATTGTCTGGATATAGCACAGTCTATTTCCATTCCCCTGCTGATGGACATCTTGGTGGCTTCCAAGTTTGGGCAGTTATTAATAAAGCTGCTATAAACATCCATGTGCAGGTTTTTGTGTGGACGGACACAGGTTTTCAAGTTCTTTGGGAAAATACCAAGGAGCATCATTATGTATCATATGGTAAGAGTATGTTTAGAAGTATGCCAAGCGGTCTTCCATTTTGCATTCCCAGCAGCAGTGAGTGGGAGTTCTAGCATTCAGTGTTTTGGACTTTTGCCATTCTAATAGGTGTGTAGTGATATCTTACTGTGTCTTCCATTTGCATTTCCCTGATGACATATGATGTGGAACATCTTTTCCTATGCTTAGTTGCCATCTGTATATCTTCTTTGGTGAGGTGATCAACACTGCTAGGGCTGAAGAGCCAATGTTGCATGTCAACACTGCTGAATCAAACCATCCAATTGGCCCCACAGAAATTGTAGAGAGCTGGTATCATTTGTTCCTTAAATGTTTTGTGGAATTCACCAGTGAATCTACCTGGGCCTGGTGCTTTCTTTTTTGGAAGGTTATTAATTATTGATTCAATTTCTTTAATAGATGTAGGTGTAGGCCTAATCAAATTCTCTATTTCTCCTTGTATGACTTTGGGCAAGTTGTGTCTTTTAAGAAATTGATCCATTTGATCTAAGTTATCAAATTGGTTTTCATAGAGTTGTTGAAAGCACTTTTTAAACTATGAAGAGCTGCATAAACCTGAGGACATTTTATTATTATTGTTGTTATGACATCAATCTGAATCAGCTCATTATTCTTTAAGAAATTCATTTATCAGACATTTATGGGGAAGCTACTCTGTGTCAGGCATTGTTTAGACAGTATGCAGTGACCAGTTAAGATGTAGCACCTGCCCTCAGAGAGCTGGAAGTCTAATGGAAGAGATAAACAATAAATAACAATTATGCAATGATAAAAGTTAAAGAACCACAGAGCAGTAGCAGAGCTCCATAGCAGAGGAACAATTCTCTAGAGAAATTAAAAGGCCTTCTCGGAAGTGATGACTTAATTACATTAAGAGAACTACCTGGAAGTCAAAGTCAGGGAGGGGACATGGGGGAAGGCAGATATTCCAGGCAGAGAGAATTGTGCAAAGGCTTGGTGATGGGAGAGAGCGTAGCATAGATGAGAACTTAAAGAGACCGGTGTCAATAACATCAGTATAGGAGAGGAAAAAGGGATCCAAAAGAGGAGGGAAGGATTTGGAGCTTTATTAGAAAAAGGAGAGCATAAAAATTCTCTTTGGAGGGGAAGAGAAATGCTTTAGGACATACCTCCTGGGACTGCTCTGAGGGATCTGAGAAGTGAAAAGGCACAAGCCCTGAAGCAGGTTCACTGAGGGCTCCCAGGGGACGTCTGACTGTTGCATCCACTGAGCAGCACAGTTTGCAGTGTTGCAGCCCTGGCTGGGAACTGTGCCTCCTAGTATAGGAGAGGGCACTCCTTCCTGGTTTCTGCCTGAGCTCAGGGCTCCTTCATGGGGCTGACAACACTGTGGCCAGCACGATGGTGGGCCCCAATGCTGTGGTTAAAGAAGTCTGCAGAATTTTTTAGAGTTTCCACGCATCTTTGGGACATTCACAAATGCCAGAGACCAAGATCTGTTCTTTGATATTTACTCACCAATTCTCACAGGGACCGAAATCAAACTAGGCAGTCAGTCGCCAGGTGGTTCTTTGGCTTCATTGCACACACACGGCTTTACGTTTTTAAAGTTCTTTTCCTCCAAAGGATTAAAATGCTTTATACACTTCATGTAGCCGCCTCATCAGGGATCAAAGGAGAAGTGACATTCATGCACGTGACATATGGGGAAATGGAGGCTAGAGCCCTGCCGGCGTGCTGCAACAAGCCAGGACTCTGATTCAGCCACTCCAGGATTTGAACTCTTGCTTGGCCAGGTCTTGCAGCTATGTGACCTTGGGCAACTTATTTTCTAGGAGCCTCAATTTCCTTGTATGTAATTGGAATAATAATGTTTTATCACAAGTTGTCACGGAAAGTGGGGTTCATGTCCAATACAATTAGCTCCTATTTCTCCCGGGTTCCTAGGCACAGACTGAGCATCATCGAAAGGTATGCAGACCTATCTGAGGTGGGGGATGTGTGGCAGCACTGCCTTGTTCCTGGATGCAGTTTGTACACCGTAAGAAGCAGAGGGCATCTCCATTTATTGGGTTTCCTAACTGAGAGCTGCTCTCCAGGAGTTTGCTATTCTCGTGTTGAATCTGGCTTCAGGCCTGGTGGTCTTTGGCATCTTATCCCTGAAACTTGGCAAAGAGCATCCTGGGGCGGGTCACTACGAATTGAGAACATCCTAGAGCCTGAGCAGCCTCTGCTATGTCTTAGGTTCGGCCAGTGTTCTATTCAACCCTTATACACCTCCTCATTCTAAGAAGGATTCCAGGCACCTTACACAGCTACAACCAATGTAAAGTAACCAGCCATGCAAAAGTGGTACCCCAAATGCAGGGCCTATGGCTCAGATCACATTGGTAGAGATGGGCTGCAGATTTGGCTTTAGACTCATTAACAGCCCATGAGAGAAGGAAAGTAGATTTAGCGAGTTTCTGACATCATCCAACAAATATTCACCCAGCAAAGCCATATTCCCAGCATGAAAAGAAGCGTAAAGTGTTCTTAGGTTGTCTTAAGTGTGTATATATTTAGTACCCATTGAGCCCTTGGGACTTTTGTGAAAATGGGTACTTGTTGGGTTATACAAAAGAAACGATCTTATGCTTGCACTCAATGCATTTATAATGTGATTTTTCAAGGAAACACATTTATGAAAAGCTGTAGTGGAAGATATTTTGAACAGATTTCATGGGAAGAAGTGAAGTGTCAGAGTGCCCTGGCCTGTTTTCTTCTCTGAAGGGCTCTTCAACCAGCATGAGCAAGTCTTGTTCACCCTTCATTGCACAGCTGAGCACAGAAATACAAATATGGGGTCTCCTACCAAAAGGTGAATGTTGGCATGTGTATATATTTTATATCAGCTTGCTTTGACTGCACCCTTTCAAAGTTGTCAATATTTTGCTTGTAGTATGTTAAAAACAGTCACTCTAACAGGGACCTTAAAAAATACAGCAGTCTCCCTTTACCCGCAGTTTTGCTTTCCATAGTTTCAGTTACTTGTGGTCAAGTGAGGTCCGAAAATGTTAAATGGAAAATTCCAGAAATTAACTATTCATAAGTTTTATTGGGTACTGTTCTGAGTTGGGTGATGAAATCTCGCAATACTGGGCCCAGGACTTGAATCACTCCTTTGTCCCCTGTCTCCATACTGCAGACACTCCCTGCTCGTCAGGCACTGTGTAGCCTCTCAATAGTACTGCAAAACAGTGGTACCTCGGTTTTCTAACATAATTTGTTCTGGAAGACCGTTCGAGTTCTGAAATGTTCGAAAGCCAAGGCACGGTTTCACCATAGACAGTAATGCAAAATGGATTAATCCATTCCGGACCTTTAAAATCACCCCTAAAACTGCAAATTTAGCATGAATTTTATTATCTGGTGATACCATAGATCCATAAAATTTATGGCGATCGTAAATGTTCATCAACGGAGACGTTCAGAAACCGAGGTACCCCTGTACTGGTGTTCAAGTCACCTTTATTTTGCTTAATGGCCTCAAAGCACAAGAGTAGTGAGGCTGGCAATTCAGACATGCCAAAGAGAAGCTGTCAAGTGCTTCTTGTAAGTGAAAAGGTGAGCACAAAACAGTAAGATATTTTGAGAGAGCGAGAAACCACATTCACATAACTTTTATTACAATACATAATTATAATTGTTCTATTTTATTATTATCCTGTTTCCCTGAAAATAAGACCTAGCCCGACAATCAGCTCTAATGTGTCTTTTGGAGCAAAAATTAATGTAAGACCTGGTATTATATTATATTATATTATATTATATTATATTATATTATATTGTATTATATAAGACCGGGTCTTATAGTAAAATAAGACCATGTCTTATAGTAAAATAAGACTGGGTCTTATATTAATTTTTGCTCCAAAAGACGCATTAGAACTGATTGTCTGGCTAGGTCTTATTTTCGGAGAAAGACGGTAGTTGTTAATCTCTTACTATACCTAATTTATGAGTTAAACTTTATCAGAGATATGTATGTATAGGAAAAAAAAGTATATACATAGTATGTATAGGATTTGGTACTATCTGTGGTTTCAGGCATCCACTGGGGGAGTCTTGAAATGGATAAGGGGGGCCTATTGTATGAAATTCCGGTTCATGCTGTGAAACCATGATTGTTTGTGCTTAACTGGGAATCTGAGGGTTACGTGTGGTTCTTTCAGATCCCCATTATCAGAAGACGCTTCTATGGGAAAGGCTGGGCCTGAAAAACCTGAGTGAGTTCTGGAAGAAGTAGCTGCCAAGTATTTCTTTTGAGTGCTTTGGAGGAGGGATGGGGGACAGAGGTTTTGCAGATAATCAAGTATGTAGGGAGGAAGAGGGTAGAGACAGGTGAAAGAATCAGAACAGCTGTGAGGCCACAGAAAGTGTTCTATCAATGACAACAGCCAAAATGCTCTCCTGGAAACTGAGAAACATCACTCTCATGCATTAAATTATTTAAAACTTCCATCTCAGAGTCCGTGTCTTCCTTCATCCACACATTCCTGCTTCTCTGCTAACTCCGCTGCTTTCTCATCCTGGTTGTGCAATTGACATATGCCTTGCATTAACTTTCAAGGGCAAGCCCCATTTATTTACCTCTCCGCCCTTTGTTCTGTAAACAGATCCTTTCATCCTTTGCCTCCCTGGAATCTTGGCTGCCCTGGAAAAGTGCTCCTTGCTTTTGTACCCATGGCTCGGGAGGACGTGGATCAGATTTGCCCTTTTAAATTAATGAGGCGCATTCAGAATCACAGGGTGAACCTTGACAGTGACAGGGTGCGTTCTTCCCCAGCTGTGGGGGAAGTTACTATTCTTATCGAAGCACACCCATCAATCACTTCTCTTTCCTGTAGCAACTTAATGTGATTTTTCAAAGGTATTAACGTCAATACTTCCCCCCCCCCCAACTTATTTTGAAAATGTTCAAACCTGCAGAACAATGGAAAGAGTAAAAAAATGAAACCTTTATACTCTTGGCCGGGATTCACCAATCCTGCCCCATTTGCTTGTTCTTTCTCCTGTGCACACTCACACTTGCTCTTTCTGTCACTCTCCCTTCCTCTTTGGTTCTCCTCTCTCTCTCTCTCTCTCTCTCTCTCTCTCTCTCTCTCTCTCTCTCTCTCTGTCTCTCTCTCTCTCTCTCTCTCTCTCTCTCTCTCTCTCTATATATATATATATATATATATATATATATATAAAATAAATTGTAGTTATCACAACAATTCTCCTTTAAATACTTCAGCATGAATCTCCTTAGAATTAGAATATTTTCCTACGTAACTAGAGTACATTATCGTACCTCATCAAATGAACATTTCCTTGTATTATCCCATGTGTAGTCTGTATTCTTTTGTTCAATTTAGGAGCCTATTAAGGGTGAAGCCCTACGTGCGGTTCTTATTACTCCAAAGTTCCTTAAGTACAGCAGTCCACTTCCTTTTATGTCTTCATGATACTGTTTTTTGAAGGGTTCGGGCTAATTGTCTTGTACAACATCCTACCTTCTAGCCTGATCTCCTCGTGGTGTTGTTCACTTGGGTTCCTGGTAGCGCCTGTGTTTTTCCTGTGACTCGGAGTAAAGTCTAGACGTATGATGAGATTCGGGTTAAGTGATTTTGGTAAGAATATGACAGAGGTGGTGTGGAGGACTTGCTATTTCACCACATCAAGAGGCATATGATGTTAGCGTATGCTGATACTTGTAATGTCACTTTGAATTTCTGGCTAAGGTTGTGGCCACCAGATCCCGCCACTGTTTTATGCGAGGGGTGGGAGGGTGCCCAAAAAATGCATACATATGACTTGTATTCATCTTGTTATTGGTATATATTAAGTATGACAATTTTAATACAGTTTTTTCTTTTCTTAAAATGTGTATACATTTTTTTGGCACCGTGTGTGTGTGTGTGTGTGTGTGTGCGTGTGTGCGTGTGTACATATATATGTAGTTTTCTTTTTGAAATTGGTTAATAATCAAGGGAGGGGGCCGTGAGATTGTGTGCTCTTATTTCCTAAGAAGATTAATGTATTTACTTATTTGCTTCATCCAGAATAAACATAGGTTTGTTTTAGAATTGTAATACTGTGTTGGTCAGGATCTCTGGAGAAATAGAACCAATAGGGTGAGCGTGTGTGTGTGTGTGTGTGTGTGTGTGTGTGTGTGTGTGTATGTGTGTGTGTGTGTGGTGAGAACATTTAAAATCTCTTCTCAACAACTTTCATGTACACAATACCATATTGTTAACTATAGTCATCATTCTGTAAACCCTTTTCATTCATGGTCACTCAAGTATTACAAGTTCACTGTAGTCATTGCACAAAGTACAGGAAAATGCCTAAACAGCACAGAAACATTTTGGACACATGTTTGATAAATTCTTGTTAGTTAAGTGAGCTTAGTCAAATATTCATATGACTGACTATTTTTAGATTTGGTTCACTGAAATTTTCTTTAGTTTTTTTTTTAATCCTATACATAACCTTGTTATTTTGATTTATATGACTTAATTATTATTTCTATTTTAGCAAACCCATTTCCTTTCTAAATTCAGTATTTCCTTACAAGGATGAGACCCCAGAGAATAGACTATAGGAAGTCATGAGGTACTTCCTTTGTCTGCTTAACAGACAAGAGACTTTAGCTGTACTAGTAACACCAGGAAAGAGCTCCACCTTGGCCCCGCCCTCATGCACGGGAGGAAATGCTCATCTCCACATGCCAGGATGTGGTCTGATAGCCAGCTCTCTGGAAGAGGGCAGGACTCTTTGAAAACACACTGCATTTCGGTAGCATCTCAATGTAGCTTTTAGCTTTGCCTGGTGGTATACAGTTGCAGTCAGTCATATTTTTCAGGCTAAAAATGAAAGCATAGTTGAGACTCTACAGAGGATGGGTATACATGAAGGAAGAGCACGGAAAATGACAATAGGGCCAGGTGTGGCTTTTAAGAACGACACATTTCACATTTGTACAGTATTTTATTTGTTGGAAGTGATTTCACGTGTCCGAGTGTTACTGTTGGCCACGGTAACTCGAAACAGTAGGGCAGGAATTATGCCTTTTTTAAAGATGAGGACACTGAAGATGGTTCACTAGAGCTGCCTGGCCAACCAGCACGTAGCTGGGGCTCAGGGAAAGACTTCCTGAGCCAGAGTCATTGATCTTTCCTTTGTATGTCAAGTAAGCTGAAATAGGGACAAAGGTTTCAGAGAGTGCAAAGACTCTTGAAGCTAGAGTCTTAAATAAAGCCAAGTATCTTGTATTACAAAGACTGGGTGTTTACGTTATCTATTACTGCATAACATGTAACTCCAAAACCGAATGGATCAAAACAACAAACATGTATTATCTCAAGTTTCTGTGAGTCATGAATCTGGGTGCAGTTTAGCTGACAATCTGTGACTCTTTCTTTCTAAAACAAAGGTATCTTATATCCCTGTAAAATAAAGCAAGTAAAGTCTCTCACAAGCTTGAAATCAAGGTGTCAGCCAGGGCTGCAGTCACCTCAAGTCTCCACTGGAGGAAGATCTGCCTCCAAGTTCACTCACGTGGCTGTCGGCAGGCCTCAGAGTCTTACCAGCTGCTGGCCAGAGACATCGGTTCCTTATCATGTGGCCTCATCATGGGGCTGTTCACAACATGACAACTGGCCTCAAAGGCTGAGAGACAGAGAGAGAGAGAGAGAGAGAGAGAGAGAGAGAGAGAGAGAGAGAGAGAGAGAGAATAAGGAAAACCAGAGTCTTCTTTCTAATATTGAAAGCGACAGCCCATCACTTTTGCTGTGTTCTTTTTGTCAGAAGCGAGTCCTTAGGTCCAGCCCACATTCAGGGGGAGGGGCTTACATAGGGTGTGAACACTCAGAGGTGAGCCTCATTAGGAGCTGTTTAGAGGCTGCCTACCCCACTCAGCTATTTACTTGAAGATTTTATGTTAGCCCAACCCTTCCAGTGATGTTTGTCAGAATTTAACAATTCAATAATTTTTTTCCAAAGAAAATCTTAAATATTATTGTCATTAGACAGAGAAAGACAAATACTGTATGAGCTCACTTATATGTGAAATCTAAAACAAAACATAGATACAGAGAACAGACTGGTGGTTGCCACAGACAGGAGGTACAAGAGGGGTGGGGTAAAATGGGTATAGGTCACAAGGTACAAACTTTCAGTTATAAAATAAATAAGTCCTGGGGATGTAATGTACAGCGTGGTGACTATAGTTCATAATACTGTATTGTATATTTGAAAGTTGCTAAGAGAGTAGATCTTAAAAGTTCTCGTCACAAGAAAAAAATCTGTACCTATGCGTGGCGATGGATGTGAACTACACTTAATTGTGGTGATCATTTTGCAATAAGTACATATATTGAATCATTGTGTTGTATACCTGAAACTAATATAATGTAGTATGTCAATTATATCACAATTTTCAAAAAGAAGGTATAGATTACTTTCCATTATCTAAAAGACTAAAGAGATTTATAATAAGGTGTCTAATGTAGTTGAACTTAATTGTGCCTTCTTTGGCAAGAAAACCCCTCACCAATATGTAGAAGGGACTTACTGGCTGCTATATGGCAGATGGTTAATTTCCATTGGGAATGCAGGCTCCTCAGAGAAAGATTACAGTAGATTCCAATGCCGTTTCCAGAAGAATAAAAGTTGTTAAAAGTTGGGATGGACCTGACTAAGACTCACTGACAAATATGGGCAATTGAGACCCTCAAGATAAAACTACCGCAAGGACAGAAGCAGATGGGGCAGTGATCGGTCCCTTTGCCAAGTCCAGCAGTTGAAGGAGAACCATGGTTCTGGCAGCAGATGCTGAAACCTGCCTCCTGTATCACATTCTCTTTTTTCAACCATTTGTTCCCTTTTCCCCTCCTTTGAACTCCCCTCCTGGTTATTATATTGTTACTTTTTAAAACTCATTTTTGGGCTGCCTGTTTAACTAGAAATGGTAAATTGAAACTGGTGTTTGTGCTTTAGCCCCCTTAGGCTGTAATGACAAGATGAGGAATTACTGAATATGCACTTTCTCCCAAGTGTCCGGCTCCCTTCCCGATTATTGTTTGTTCTGGCATTGACCTTTATATTTACCTCCATTTCTCTTCAGTGGTGACAGGCTCAGGACAAACCCGTGGCGCAGTGGATCACAAATGTTGTGTCCCGAAGCATCACCCGGTTTGCTAACATGCTGGTTTGCTAACAGGCATGCTCTCTGATTGTATCCCCTCCCTGCCCCATACATGAAAGAATCGGAAAGTAGTTCAGGGGAGGCCCCAGGAATCTGCATTTTAAACAAGTACTCCAAGTGAGTGTGTTGCACGAGGGTTCCTGAGGCCACAGTTTGAGAGCTGCTGCTCTAGAGATAGACCCTGGTCTGGAACCTGAGCATTCACTGCCTTGTGCCGTGCTCAGAAGACTAGTGTGACAGGCACACGTATTCTGCTTTGCCCATTGACAAGTCCTGTATCCCTCCTTGGCTGCCCTCAGATATACTGAGGACAAAAATGGTGGTGGGGTGCCAGGTCAGCCATTTTTTTCCCACATAAAAGTTCTTAGTTTATTAATCCTCTCACGAAAAATCTGCTCAGTCACCACAGAAATAGTCACTGATGGATCTTCACTCCTTTTTGCCAGCACGAGCATTGGCCTTCACAGTCTCCTAACTTTCTTCATTCTGTCCTCGCATTCCTTTCACTGTTTCCTTGAGGTCTTTTTCTTCTCATGCAGGCCACGTCTCGCAAGTCTATGTCTGGGTTTCATTTTGCTTTGCATAATCCAAGGAATCATAAATCACGCCAATGCCAGTTGTCTTGCCACCAGCAAAATGGGTTATGAATCCAAATACAAAGATGACATCTGGTGTGGTCTTGTACATGTTGGCTAGTTTTTCCCGAATTTCTGTCTCAGGTATTGTGGCCTTCCCAGAGTGAAGGACGTCAATGATCATTTGATTCCTTTGAAGTAGTCCACTGGTCATGAACTTCCTGGTCTGGACAGTTACTGTGTCGTTCATGATGGCGGTGGACCCTCAAGCAGCCAGGGAGGAAAAGGAGGTAAGCCAGTTTTAACCAAAATGATTTACCTGCACTATTCTTCATTGGGTTAAAAAAAATTTAAGATGCTAACACATTCATTTATACCATCGGTGGCTTCTAACCATATGTAGAGATGGTTTTATAAAATGATAAAATTCAAAATGTTTTGTACTTTTCTAGTATAATGAAGCAAAGACTTGTATATATCTCTGAAAGATGGTCTCCTGTGGTGGTTAAGACGCAGGCTCTGGTGTGAGACTTCCAGAGTTCAAATCCCAGCCCCACCACGTATGAGCTTGGCTATCATTCTCCAAGTCATCATTACCTTATTTGTAAATGAGGAGAAAGGTAGTTCTATCTTTCCCACAGAATTCTTGTAGGAGTAAATAAAATAATACATGTAAAGTGATTGATATAGCACCTGGTACATAGTAAACCCTTATTATCATCATCCAGAGGAATAGCCATTGAAGTGCAATTCCTAATAATTAGAAAGGTTATTGGCAGTTTTTACACAACTGGAAAAGCTGGGATACCTCAAGACTTAGTTATATTTCTTGAGGCAAATGCAAAGTCCTTTATCTCATTGTCCATCTGTTCTCTTTCTCCACTCTCCTTGGAGCTACTGTGGTTCATTTTCAAGGAAAAATATCAGGGTCAGATGAAAGGAACTGAAGAAAGTTCAAGTATTTTTGTTGGAACTCTTAGCATTCTGTGCAAGTATTTTGGTTTGAGTGTGTGTGGGAGGTGGATGTTAAGTGATTATTGCAGTTTTGCAGGTCAGTGTCGGGGTAGGGGACAAACAGGAAACATGGCCACTGTTCCTGGCTGCGTGACTTTGATTTTGGCAGCCAAATCTGTGTTCTCATTCTGGCACTCCAATAGGACAATACCTGTTCCACATTCTGCTCCAAGATAGTGTAAGGATGAATGGAATGTCTGGAAAATAGGAATAGACACCATCACCATCATCGGGGCTTTTACTAAGAGCCTCCTTCCTTTGTTCCAATATCAGGCTAGATAGCCTAGCCAGAGAAGCTGGGTGATTGGGAGTGATTGCCCCTGCTCTTGAAGCTACACTGTGGGTAAGAAGGGTGGTGGTGGACAAGATAGGTAAATATTTCCGCACTGACAAACCACGGCTATTAGCAGCTCCCTTTTTGAAGGCTGTCGAGTTTGCACCTGGCTCTCATTTCTATCTGTTCTGACTCTACACCTCTTGACTCATTCACTTCTCTTCTGTCCCTCTTGTTCCTTTTGAAGAATTGATCTCTCTCCAATAGATTTGCAGCCTTCTATACATGTGCTCAGGTCTCCCCTTTCTAAACAAAGCCTTTCCTAAACTGGCTTCCACCCTCAGCACCTGTCCCATTCCTGTTCTTCCTTTGCTTCCACAGTTCTCACATCCTCCTGTGAGACTTTTCTCCATGCCCACTTTGCTCTGCTCTTTACCATCTGCTTTCCTACCTGCACTTTTACTTAATAATTCCTAAATCTACTGGACATTGTCCATTCAGTCTCTTCAGCAGAAATTTGACACACCCCGTTTCCCTTGGTTTCTGCATCTGTACACTGTCCTGGTTTTATTGTTTTTGGTCCAACTATTCTCCTCTTGCTAGGACTACATAAATGTAAACGTAAACGCCATTTCCCAAGATTCTCTTTATGATCTTTTTCTCTTGCTGCACTCGTTTGTCCATTGGTGATGTCATCCTCTTTCATGACTTCAAATTTGGGCCAAATCAGTTAAAAGGGATTTCTAATCCCCAAATCTACCTAGAACTCATTTCCTGAGGTTTAGGTTCCTGTTTCCAACTGCCCACTTGGATGTTGTGTTTGAGATGTCAAACTCAGTGTTCTCTGAAACCATCCATCCCCTGGAGACCAGTTCCTCTGCTGGCCTCAGACCAAACCTGTACCTCCACTCTCTTTTACTTGTTTCCTTTAATCAATTGCCAGGAACAATCGATAATTGGATTATAGTGCCTCCTGTCCTTCCTTTGGGCTAGTGCTGCCTTGTTCAAGCCCTCACATCTGGCTTGGACCATTCTAGTAGTCTCTTAACTGTTCTCTTTCCCTCTAGTCTCTGTCCATCCCTCCTGCACACTATTTCTTGATTGACCTTCTTAAGGTCTTACATTGGTCCTGTAACTTGTTTGCTCGTAAGTCTCATTACCAACTAAATCAAGTTTAGTTGCCTTAAGGAAACAATCACAAAATGAAAAGGCAGCCTACAGAATGGGAGAAAATATTTGCAAACCTTATATCTGATAATGGGTAAATATCTAAAATATATAAACAATTCCTATAACTAAATAGCAAAAAACAAACAAACAAACAAACAAAAACAAAACAAAACACCAAAAACAAACAAACAAACAAACAAAAACCACCAAATAACCCAACTTTAAAAAATGGGCAAAGGAGCTGAATAGACATTTCCTAAAAGAAGGCATACAAATGCCCAAAAGGTATATGAAAAGGTGCTCAAAGTCACTAATCATCAGAAAAATGCAAATCAAAACCATGACATATCATCTCACACATTTTAGTATGACTGTTATCCAAAAAGCAAAAGATAAGCATTGGTGAGGATGCATGATATCAGTTAAATCAGTGGAATCTACGGAGGTTTTACTTAGAGAAACAGAAAGTAGAATGGTGGTTACCAGGGGCTGGGAGATGAGGAAAATGGGGAGATGCTGGTCAAAGAGTACAAACATTCCGTTATAAGATGAGTAATTTCTAGAGATCTAATGTACAGCATTACATTGACTATAATACATTACATTAACTACATAGCTACACATACACGCATATTATAAACTATACAGTGTTACATAAACTATAATTACATTACATTAACTATAACTATATAGTATCTTTGAAATTTGCTATGAGAGTAGATCTTAAAGTGTTCAGACCACACATACAAAAATGGTAACTATGTGAGGTGATGAATGTCCACTAACTTGATTGTGATAATCATTATAGAAGGTATACTTATGTCAAAACACCCCTTGTGCACCTTAAATATATACATTTTTGGGGCGGTCAATCATCCCTAAGTAAGCCTGGGGGAAAAAAGAAGTAAGTAGTAAAACTCAAGAAAGTCTCTTTAGGTTACCGACTTTACCAAACATAAAGTCCACTTAAGTAAAATACAAATCTAAAGGCTCCTGGGATCTACAGTCATGAATGCAGGATTCTGTCCGTCTTGTTCATCACTGCATGTCCTCAGCGTCTAAAACAGTGCGTGACCTTTAGAGGCATTCAACAACTCATTGTCCAGTGAAGGAAGGACTGTGAGTAAGGTAATCAATAGGGGAATAAGAAGGGACATTTTGGGTAGTCTGAAGAGTTACCCTGAGATAGGATAGGGACAGATTAGAAAGGCCTTACATGTCCACTAAGGCAACTAAACTTGTTTTTAAGCCATTCTATTGAGGTATGATTGACATACAAAAACTTGTACTTATGTAATGTATGCAAGATGATGTATTTGGAGATAAGTGTACACCCATGAAACCATTACCACAATCTATGCCAGAAACATAGTCATCCCCTCCAAGTGTTTCCTTCTGCTATCTTATCTATTTATTATTTTTTGTGATAAGAACATTTAAGATCTACCCCTTTAGCAAATTTTAAATATACAACACATTACTGTCAACTATAGGTGCTTTGCTCTACAGTAGTTCTCTAGCTTTATTCATCTTATGTAACTGAAACCTTATACCCTTTACTAATACTTCCCATTTCCCCTCTCCCCCTAGACCCTTCTAGTCCTTCCTTCTATGAATTTGACTATTTAGGATTTCTTAATAATTGTACCATGTAGTTTGTGCCCTTCTGTATCTGGCTCATTTCACTTAGCATGTGTCCTCCAAGTTTATCCACATTATTGCAAATGGCAGGTTTTCCTTCTTTTTTAAGGCTGAGTAATATTCCATTATGTATATACCACAATTTCTTTATCCATTCACCTGTTGACGCACTTAGGTTGTTTCCATACTTTGGCTATTGTGAATAATGTTGCATTGAGCGTGAGAGTGCAGATATCACTTTGCAAAATTGACTTCATTCCTTCATAAATACTCAGTGGACTTGCTAAATCATATGGTGGTTCTATTTTTAATGTTTTGAGGAAACTCCAAACTGTTTTCCATAATGGTCATATCAATTTATATTCCCACCAACCAACAGTACAAAAGGGTTCCCTTTTCTCCACATCCTCACCCATATTTGTTAACTCTTGTCTTGTTTGTAATAGCCATTCTAACAGGTGTGAAATGACATCTCATGGTTTTGATTTTTATTTATCTGATGATTAGTTATGTTGAACACCTCTTCATATATCTGTTGGCCATTTGTAAATCTTCTTTTGAGAAATGTCTATTCAAATCCTTTGCCCATATTTAAATTGAATTATTTGGGTTTGTTTGTTTGCTATGAGTTGTATGAGTTCCTTATACATTTTTTATATTAACTCTGTATCAGATACATGGTTTATAAATCTTTTCTCCTATTCCATAGGTTGCTTTTTCATTTTGTTGATGGTTTCCTTTGGTGCATACTTTTATTTTGATATAGTCTCACTTGCTTATTTTTGCTTTCGTTGCCTGTACGTTTGATGTCATATCCAAAAAATCGTTGCCAAGATCAATGTCAAGGAGCTTATTTCCTATATTTTCCTCCAGGACTTTTACAGTTCCAGATCTTACATTTAAATCTTTAATCTATTTTGTGTTGATTTTTGTGTGTGAGAGAAGGGTCTAAATTCATTCTTTTGTATGGGAACCTAGCATTACCCTAACAAATCCAGGATATGAACATAAAATTCACAGGAGTAAATAGCCCAATAGCTAATAAACATATGGCTAGAAGTTTAACTTCCTTAGCAGTCAAAAAATACAAATTAAAACAAACATATACTATTTTGTAAAATCCATCAGGTATGCAAAAATTAAAAGAGCAATAATATCTAGGGCAATTAAGATGCAAAGATAGACATTGCTGGAGTGAGTGTATAATGCCATATTCTTTTGTGAAATTAATCTGACAATTTTTATTAAAATATATTTGCTACATAACATCGCCTATGATACATACTTGTTTTTGTTTTTCTTGCTAGAAATGTGTAACCTGAATCTAATCAAGTCTCTAGACCTAACTTCCAGTTTCAGAAATACCAGAAATAAAGGAAAAAGTTAAATAATACTCTGGGGGAAAATAATCAGAAATCCAGAATGTGGGACATTCTACAAGATAACTAGCCGGACACCTTTAACACCATTGTCTCAATTAAAAGCGACAGACTCTTCACTAAAAGAAACACTAGAGATATGAAAACCAAATGCAATACATTAGATTGTATTGAGTTCTGATTAGGAAAGAAACTATAAAGAACATCCTTAGGACAGTTGGGGGAAATTTGAATATGGACTGAAGAGTAGCTGATATAAAATTCCTTTTCGTTATCTTAAGTGTGACAATGGTTTTGTAGCTATCTAGAAGATGATCTCTATTTCTAGAGAGACACACTGAAATACTGAGAGGTGAATTGTCATACTCAGGAGTGAATTGTCAAGTAATATAGCAAACACATAAATTATATTTATAGAGATAAAGCATGTGCATACAGTTTGGCCTAGCAATTCCATCTTTGCAAGCTTATACTACAAAATAAATGAAAATACAACGATGTTTGTTACCTTATTGTGTATTATGACAAAAAAATTGGAAATAACTGGAATGTCCATCAATAGAAGATGGTGAAGAAATTATGGCACATCCATGCCGTGGGATATTATACGGCACCTAAAAGAATGAGTTAGATCTATCTGTACTGAGTTGGAGGAATACACATGATATATTGTTAAGTAAGAAAAAAAATTGTAGATAAAACTATAGTATAAATCCATTTTGTATAAGAAAATATTTGTATAGAAACAAAACATAACCTTATCTATCTATCTATCTATCTATCTATCTATCTATCTATCTATCTATCTATCTATCTATTTATCATCTATGTACGTATGTGTGTATGTGTATATATGGAAAAAGGAGTTGGAGCTGGAAAGGTACATATCAGGATGTAAACATTGGTTGCCTTAGAGGGGTAGGGGGACATTAACTTTTTTCTTTGAACATCTGTGTATCATTTCACTTATTGCAATTAAGGTGAATTACAACTGATTAAAAAAAAAACCTTATAAGATAGATTCTGATCTGCTATGGCATCCTTTCTTGTTATCCAAACTTTTTATGGATTTATTCTTGTTTACATGCATTATTTCTTATCATTTCAATGGGATTTTGGGAGAGAAAGCAAGTTAATACATGCTCAGTCCATCATTTAAAACCTGAAGTCCCTTTCGCTGTTCTTTCCAAATTCTTTGTTGGCACTCATGCAGTTTTATTTCTACCTGGAAAACTCTTATCTGCACATAGTATTTCTAACTAAAAATAGTGGAAATAATTCATAGAACTGTTCAAAGTTTAAGCACTGGGGTATGATATGAATTTCTGGGTTTGGTTGGTTTTGGTTAGGAAGAAGAAGGAACTGTGTGTGACCAGTGCCTATCTTAAAAATTCTTCTATTTTCTTAAAAGAGATGCATTTGGTGGAACTGAATTTCCAGCTGGCCTAATAATTTAGATACTCTGTTGGGGATCCATGCGAGATCTTTATTCTTACTGTCAGCAGCACAGACCAGAAGCCATCTGAAGCCATTAACCTACTTTTGAGTCGGCACCTGCTGCCTTGGTGTAAGTTATAGGAACTGGGGACAGATTTACAGCAAGTGGTGGGGTAAAGGGGATAAAATCACCAATCAAAGAATCGCACAACATGTGCAGGAAGCATGCTTGGGTTAAGATACCAGGTCACCCATTCACTTCAAGTGTGTAGAGGTAGTTTATTGCAGGTGACTTTTTATACAACACAGTCACTAGGGTTGGTAAGGTTACCTATCAAAGGAGGAAAAGGAAATCTCTCCAAGTGCAGGTGGAGATTTCTTCTCTGGAGATTACTGGGAGGGTATCGTTCCCATTCCAGACAAGGAAAGGGCCTTTGGGGATCACTGTGGCCAGCATTCAGTTTCCAGACAGCAGGCAAGGGTCTTTCTTTTCAGTAACTTCAAGAAAGACTATGCCATTACTTTTACAGAAATATATTTTTTCATACAAAATGTATTTTCTGTTCAAGACAATAATCATAAATGATCAAAAATGCACACTTGATAGAAAAGAGACTTGGAAAGACTTTCATCCCAATCCATTTGTTTTATTAAGACATTTAGTCTGAAGAAAACAATCCCATTTGCATCAAAAAGAATAAAATACCTAGAAATAAATTTAACCAAGAAGGTGAAAGACCTGTACACTGAAAACTTTCTAAGACATTGATGAAAATAATTGAAGAAGACACAAATAAATGGAAAGCTATTTCATGTTCATGGATTGTAAGAACTAATATTGTTAAAAGGTCCATAGTACCCCAAGCAATCTACAGATTCAGTGCAATCCCTATCAAAATTCCAATTATATTTTTCACAGAAATAGAACAAACAATCCTATAATTTGTATGAAACCACAAAAGACCATGAATAGCCAAAGTAATCCTGAGAAAGAAGAACAAAGCTGGAGGCTACACACTTCCTGATTTCAAACTATATTACAAAGCTATAGTATTCAAAACAGTATGATATTGGCGTAAAAACAGACATATAGATCAATGGAACAGAATAGAGAGCTCAGAAATAAACCTACTCACCTATGGCCAATTAATTTATGACAAGGGGGGTAAGAATATGTAATGGGGAAAGGAGAGTGTCTTCAATGAATGGTACTGGGAAAACTGAACAGCCAGATGCAAAAGAATGAAAATAGACCCCTATCCTACACCATACACAAAAAAATTAACCAAATAGATACAAGGTTTGAAACCATAAAACTCCTAGAAGAAAACATAGATGGTAAGCTCCTTGACATGTGTCTTGGTGATGATTTTTTGGATTTGACACCAAAAGCAATGGCAACAAAAGCAAAATTAAAGAAGTGGGACTACTAAAGAGCTATCAAACTAAAAAGCTTCTGCACAGCAAAGGAAATCATCGACAAAGTGAAAAGGCAACTCCCCAAATTGGGAAAAAATATTCACAAATCATATATCTGATAAGAGGTTAGTATTCAAAATACATAATAACGAACTCATACAATTCAATAGCAAAAAAGCAAATAATCCAATTAAAAATGGGCAGAGGATCTAACTAGATATTTTTCTAAAGAAGAAATACAAATGGCCAACAGGTACATGAAACGATACTCAACATCACTAATCATCAGGAAAATGCAAATAAAAAATACAATGAGATATCACATTACACCTGTTAGAATGGTTATTATAAAAAATGATAAGGAACAACAAGTGATAGATAGGGCATGGGAAACAGAGAACCCTTCTGCACTGTTGGTAGTATTGTAAATTGGTGTAGCTACTATGGAAAACAGTACGGAGGTTCCTCAGAAAATTAAAAATAGAACTACCTTATGATCCAGAAATTCCACTTTTGAATATTTATCCATAAAACCACTAACTCAAAAAAATATATTCACCACCATGTCCATTGCAACGTAATAACCAAGATATGGAAACAACTTAAGTGTCCACTGATAGGTGAATGGATATAGACAAGGTGATATATACACACGCGCATAATGGAATGTTATTGGGCCATAGAAAGAAGGAAATCTTGCCATATGTGACAGCATGAATGGACCCTGAGGGCATTATGCTAGGTGAAATAAGTCGGATTATAGGACAAATACTGGATGATCTCACTTGTATGTGGAATCTAAAAAATGGCGGCCCTAAAGAGCAAGTATGGAGAGCACCATTGGGTGTTGTGTCACTGTTTCACCTTTCAGTTCCCTGCTGGGCCCCACAAAGGATCTGTCCCCAGTGGCCAAGAAAGGGTCAGTCATTTGCTTAAACAGCAAGGTCCTGAGCCCCCCACTCCACATGGTTGTGCATCCCCCCCTTAAATCTTGGATATTCCATCATCATCTCCCTCTTGTTCCCGGAATGGATTGGGGCCACAGACATCTGACTTGAAGGGCATATTCACTGCCTGAGTCAGGCTCTGAGATTTGAAACTATTTTTTTTTTTTTCTAGATTGACCTTTTGATATGACCCTTGTCTACTGTTTGCATGTCCCTGGACTTATCTTTCACTCAACAGAGTTTTTCCCATAGGCAACTTGTACCAGGCCTGACAAATTCTAGGCAGATATACTTCTCTTTTGTGGTTTTTCAACAACACAGATTGACTATCACAGTAATACCTTACATTAAAATGGCACTTAGAGTTTATAAAGCACTTACACATATATTGACTCTGCTTATCTTTACCACTACCTTCTAAGGTCAGTGGTATCACCCACCTTTTCTAAATGAGGAAACTGAGAAACAGGGAGGCTAAACAACCCTCCAGAGGCTATTCAAACAATGATGGCAGAACTGGTGCCGGGACCCAGGTTTTCTTGCTCCAAATCCTCTCTGCTCTGTCTCAGTTATTCACCAGCTGTCTCTCACCTTTGAGCCCACCCTTCTCAACTTGGGACAGGAGCTCTCCAGACGCCTTTTCTCCAACTCCCTTGCCAACTGCCTTCTTGTGAGTTTCTGCCATTAGGGGGCATTTAGGGGAAATTGGCAGGTGGGAAGAGGGTGAAAGGAGCTCCCTTCCTCGTTTCCAGCTCTGATCAGCATCGTTCTGTCAACAGCAGAGAGAAGGCCCCAGCTAGCCAGCCGTCACTACTGTCAGCCCCAGCCATGCCGTGCTTGTTCAGAGGTGCCAGCAGCAGCTCGACTGCCACGGGGGTTATACTCTCTCACACCCTGGGCCAGGCCCCCTGGGAGCATTTGCGCATCTACAAGGCACACTCCTAGTCATATCGTTGATCTGAATACCCACCGGGTTGTACTTCCACGCACAGATCCAAGCTGTGGCCAGGCCTCCTTCTGAGGTACAAGTGTCTCCCAGACAGAAGCCCTATCTCCACATCTGATGGTCAGCCAAGATGCCCTACTCAGAGGTCTAGGCACCAGCAGCTTCCCCCTGAAGATCAGCTGTCCGGAGCATGGTACCTTGTCCTTAGAGGCCAGAGGGCCAGCTGTGCAGGACCCACACCCCACCACAGAGGTTTGAGTGGCCCCCCCCCAACACCCCTCTTCTCTTTTATCCTCCCAGCCCTGCCCGGTAGTTCTTTCCTGCTGTGCATAACCTCTGGGTTACCTTAGCATCTACTTGTTGCACTGTTTCTTTCTTTCTTTCTTTTTTTTTTTTTTGAATTTTTAAAATTTAAATGTAGTCGGTATACAATCTTATATTGGTTATATTAGTTTCAGGCATACAATATAGTAATTAGACATTTTTATACCTTTCAGTGTGATCACCCCACCAATGCTACTAATCATCTGTCACTGTGTAAACTTATCACAATATTATTGCCTATATTCCCCCTCCCCTTTGCACCCCCCCCACCCCTCCCTTCTGGTAATCAATCCTCCCTTTGGTTTCTATTTCTATGAGTCTGTTTTTATTTTGTTTTGTTTATTTGTTTTGTTTTCTAGATTTCACAAATGAGTGAAACTACATGATATTTGTCTTTCTTTGACTTATCTCACTTAGTGTAGTACCCTCTAGATCCATCATCCATGTTGTCACAAATGGCAAGATTTCATTCTTGTGAAACCCCCAGTGCATGTTTAACAGATTCTGTGCATTGAAATACGTAATGTGCTTTCTCTTTTCCTGACTAGAACCTGACAGACTATTTAGGGCAGCAGAAGGAGGGGGTCCCAGGAAACAGACCCTCAAAGATGAAAATTTGGCATTAATTTTCCTCTGTCTTTGGCCTAGAAAGCACTGCTGAGCTCCTTGCTAATGAAAAAGTGAATATGGCAACTCATGATATGCAGTGGCATCATGATTAATTAATATTACCTGCGGTTGCTTGCAGCAAAGTGGCTGCTGAAGGCAAGGCTTTGAGAAACCAGATGGCTCCTTCTGACTCACTAGGGAACGTAAAGAAAATGATAAGTACAGGCAGTTAAACCCTCAGCTCTTTTTCTTGGTAGAACAACATGCAATATGTAGGGTATATATTATCCCCAGAATCTAAAGGTGCTACTAGTTGTAGGAGGTGCAAAGTGCAACAACTTATCTCTCACTTTGGAGGTGATATCCCGACACACTCCTGAGTGCTGAACCCCCTAGAAACTGGAGAAGAGGTATGGGGGTGGACATTTCAAATGAGTCCTGAGGGGGAGCATATTTCTGTCCTATGTGAATGCTCACTGAGTGGCATTTGCAAGAAGCTCCCAATAATCATATACATAAGGAGACACACCCTGTGACTGCTGGCCAGCTTTCCCCTCAGCCACACCGGTGCTCAGGCAGTGGGCCCATGGACACCATGGCCGTGCTGACCAGATAGAAGAAGCCCTGTGCATCTTCCACAACATGGGCTCCTCGCCAAGCTCAATCTGGCTATTGCCACTGCCGAGCGCCTAACCTGCCAATAGCAGAAACATACTGAATCTCTGATGGGACACCTTCCTGAGGGCCACCCGCAGTTAGGGTGATTGCACCGAATCCCTTCTAGTAAGGAGGGAGAAATAATTTGTGTTACTGGAATGAGCCCTTGTTCTAGATGCAGGTCTGTCTCTTGCTGGCAGTACTTCTGTAACGTCATCGTCTGTGGACTTATGGCACACGATCCTCAAGGATGAGGCAAGGATGTCCCTCACAGCTTTGTTTCTGGGCAAAGAACTCATTTCATAGCAGAAGAAATGAAGCTGTGGGCTTATGCCTGTGGAATTCACTAGTCTTATCCCCGGCCCCCTCACCCAGAAGCATTTGGCTTAATAGGACAGTGGAATGGCCCACGGATGAGACAGTTAGATTGCAAGTTGAGAGACAACACGTGAGATATTGGGACACCATTCTACAGTGTGTGGTAGGTGCTACATGGTGCGGTTTCCCCCATAACTAGAGTACAAAGGCATAGAAACCAAGGGATGAAAATGGACATGGCTTCTATCACTAGTAAACCTATTGGAGAATTTTTTTCTTCCTAGCTCAGCAACTTTGGGTTTAGAGTTTTTAGTTAACAGAAGATGCGTGCTTCCACCGGGAAACACAGTCATTCCATTGAATTTAAAGTTGAGACTTCCACCTGGAGACTTCGGGCTTTCGTGCCATTGAACTAATAGGCAAAGAGGGGTTTGCTCCACTGGCTGGGATGATGGATCCCGATTACCAAGCAGAAAATGAGGTTGCTGCTACACTACAGAGGCAGGTAGGACTGTATTTGGGACCTAGGGAATTCTCTGGGGCAGCTTTTAGTCCCATCAAGTCCTATGACAAGAGTTGATGGAAAACTGTAATAACCCAACAATAGTAGGGCTTTAGAAGATTTAGTACTTTAGAAATGGAGGTAAAAGAAACACAATAAAGAAGCCCAAACCACTGAGGGATTGGCTGGTTGTGGGGAAATGGAATGTGAATTTAGTAATGGAAGAAGAAAGAGAAATCACAATGTGTCTTATTATAGAAATGAAGACTGTAGCAGCTATGCTTTTACTTCTTGCATCACTTGTTGGTGCATCATTTTCTATGAACCTTGCTTTCGATGGTTAACTTCGTAGTTTTATCTCTAGATTACAGAAGTCCAGGTGGTATTGTGACCAAACTAGAAGAGAAATTCACACCAGCCTGAGATCACAGAGGACAGTTGGGACCCAAGGTTTCACCGTTTTTGGGGAAGGGTGAGTGTCTTCATTTGTAAGAAAGATGGATGTATCTTATAGGGCAGACACAAGTTGTTGTTGTATGAAATTTCAAGTGAGGGTAGACTGTTGTGTATGGATATTGTTGACTAAAGAGGTGTTCATCTGTTGTCTGTTAGCTCTGAGGTCATTCTTCTCTCTTCTGCTCTGTGACCTTGGGGCTGAAATTCTGCAACCTACATTTCCCGATCTCCCTTGCCAGCTTCCGGTTAGGTCTTTAATGGTAAGCATGAGAGGGGATTTGGGAGGTAGAGAAGGGTAGAAGGGCCTTCCAGTAGGCTCCTTCCTCCTCGTGTCTGGATATCAATGGGATGGAACTGTCCTCCAGAGTTCCAAGCGGCAGCCCCAGGAGGCCCCCCTGACAGTTGGGGAATGTCACCCACCTCTTCCATGTTACTCCCCCACACTGCTTCTGCAGTTATTAATTTCTGGGTTACTCCGGCATCTCCATTTTGCTCTTTCAGACTTCCAACACCGGTGTAACCAATTCCCTGTATTAGTAAATCCTTTCTTTTTGGAATATCTAGTATGATTTCTGTTTTCCTAACTGGACTTGACTATTGTGACTCTCTAATGCACTAACAGCCATGCCTTCTGTCTGTCTGTCTATCTATCTATCTATCTATCTATCTATCTATCTATCTATCTATCTATCTATACATCTATTATATCCTAATTTAATTAGCAAGGATGGCAAGCAAGATGCTTTTTTGGTGAAGAATTCCCAAGCGAGGTAAGAGACGGCTTTCAACAGAATTCCAAAATGCTAACGCTTGCTTCTGCCTGTTCTCTTCTACCTTCTTTGGTCTCTGTCCCTTTATCCTGGGACTCCAGAATCTCACATCCCTTCCCATACAAAGCTGTGCCCTTTTCCTGCCAATTTCTTGTCAACTTAACTGATAACTAACAGGAAAGCTTATTTGAAAAAGTGCAAGGAATGACCGCTTTGGGAAACACCACTACTTTCAAAAACGCTCTTGAAGCTGCCAAAGTTTTTCATACTCAAAGAAACCTGGCAAAGTGTGACTGTTACACTGGTCCACTCAATCAAGAAACTGACTGGGTCCCACAGTAGTTTTCTGAAATTCTCATCAAGCTTTAGAAACAGAAGTTATGCTTTAGCATAGAAGACTACAGCTGAACAATTTTTCAGAGGTTTTTTTTTTTTTTTCAGATACTGCAAAAGTCACATAATAAATGACTTTTCAGGGAGATAGATCAGGTGCAAAATACTCCATCATCCTTGAATTTGTTATTCTCTTCCTGGTCACATCAAAGAGAGAGAATGGCCATAGACTAGAAGCCTGAGAGTATAGAGACACCAAGAGCTTTCTCTGTGTTATTTACTTTAAAGTGTATCAATTAGGATGCTTTTGGCTGCAAAGAACAGATTAAAAAAAAATCACTTAAATAACCCAGCAATTCCACTCCTAGGTATGTACAGAAGAGAAATAAAACAATATAAACAGAAAAAAAACTTGTACAGGAATGCCCATAGCAGCATTATCCCTAACAGTCAGAAGGTGGCAATGACCCAAATGTTTATCAAATGATGAATGGATAAACCAAATGTGGTATATCCATACAATGAAGTAGTATTCAGCTATAATAAAGAATAAAGTCCTAATATATAGCACACATGGATGAACTTTCAAAACAATTGCTAAGTGAAAGAAACTGTTTGGTTTCAATAGGCAACTCCACAGAAACAGAAAACTATGGTTGTTTAGGGCTGTGAAAAATGAAACAGTTGGGGAGTGATAACTAAAAAGTATATGGGGTTTCTTGTGGAGATGGTGAAAATATTCTAACAATGATTTGTAGTAATAATTGTACAAGGTCTGACAATTAAGTTTGCAAACTTGTTGCAACGATGTTGCTAACCTTTTTTGATATCAGAAGGATTATTCATTATGAATTTGTACCAACTGGACAAACTGTTAACCAAGTTTACTATTTGGAAGTGCTGAAAACGCTGTGTGGAAAAGACGACCTGAACCTTTCGCTGACAGTTCATGGCTCTTGCATCACGACAATTCACCAGCTCACACGGCACTGTCTGTGAGGGAGTTTTTAGCCAGTAAACAAATAACAGTATTGGAACACCCTCCCTACTTACCTGATCTGGCCCCCAATGACTTCTTTCTTTACCTGAAGATAAAAGAAATATAGAAAGGAGGACATTTTGATGACATTCAGGACATCAAGCGCTGATGGTGACAGCTCTGATGGCCATTCCAGAAAAAAAGTTCCAAAATTGCTTTGAAGGGTGGACTAGGTGCTGGCATCGGTGCATAGCTTCCCAAGGGGAGTATTTTGAAAGTGACCATAATGATATTCAGCCATGAGGTGTGTAGCACTTTTCCTAGGATGAGTTCGTGAACGTGATCGTAGGACCTCGTGTACTAAAAACCATTGAATGACTTATGTGATATGTGAATTATATTTTACTTTATTATTACCAAAAAATTATTTAAATAATAAGGGAATGCATTTATTCAATAACAGGAAGTCCAGAATTAGGTCAGTAATAGTTGATTAATTTAGTGATTTAATCGAGGTTCTCTTCATCTTCCTACTCTGTCATTTTTAGTTAGCTGCCTGCATGGTTTTAAGACAACAGCAGCAGCTTCAGACATCCTGGAGACAAAAGAGGGAATGTTCTTTTCTTATGTTCCTTTATTTCAGGAAGTAAATCCTTTCCCACTAGTGTTCAAGTTAACTATTCACCTTATCTCATTGAGTAGAACTGCTTTCCTACCAAACACCAAGCCAGTCCCCAGCAAGGGGACTTGTGTCACCATGACTGGCCTAGAGCAATCAGGTATATCCCTGCATTCTAAGGAGGGGAGGTGGACACTGCGATTAAATCAGGGCTCTGTCAGCAAGGAAGAAGGGACAACAGCTGTCAGGTAGGCAACCCAGCATCTGCCGGAAAGGATGTAGGAAAGAGAATTTTCTTGCGGAAAGAATGGGATCAGAGCTAGCTATGAATTTACCTCTTTCTATATCTGTCTGTCTGTCTGTCATTCTATTAGTTACCTACCTACCTACCTACCTACCTACCTACCTACATACACACAGTTTTAAAATACCTGTACTTTTGATTTCTTGTGACTAAGGGGTGTGGGTTTTTACCTTTAAAAAAAAACTTTCAGGATTTGCATTTTTGTGAGAGTGTCCCCAGTGAGGGAGAATTAGGAAGAGGAATGCCCTTGTGGAGCCAGCTCAGGTGGCATTCTCCTATCCTCTCCAAGGCAGTGTGCACCTGCCCTGAGTTTCCCCAACTCTCCCTCCTGGTGCAAGTGCTGGCTAAGCAGGAGCTGGCAGCGAGCAGAGAGCGCTTGGCTGAGGTCATGTGGGGGGAGGCCCACACCTTCCATCTTGGCCTTACCCACCACTCTAAAGTTCCCGTCCTGATCGCGCCCGTGCCGACATTGGCAAATGTTGCACGTGAGCCGCCCGGTCACATGTGGTTGTGTTTAACTCTATAGAACTTTGAACCAACCTCAAGCTGCGCCAGTGGGGAGATCAAAGTCAATAAAGTCTATGTATTTTATAAACGGTGAACTTTTGTGAAGAAACCAAACTCATTTAGTGCAAAGCCAAGGGCAGTGCTATGTTTTGACTGATGTATAAGACAAAGAAAGGAGGTTGTTTCCCCTGTGTGTTATTTGGGCTTTTTTTTTTTCGTTTTTTTTTTTAAGACTGTTTATCAAGGTCTGTACTTTAAAATAAACATAGAGAACTCTCGTGTTCTTTTTGTAAACACACTAGAGCCCTTTGAAGCCAAGGATAATGAGCATGATAGCAGATGACTGTTTATCCTCTCCTGGGCTCCATGTTTAGTTAGCTGGGTCTTGAAAACCTTAAATCTCTTTCACCCTTGAGAGAGATTTTCAGAATTCACTCTGTTAGAGCAGAGGGAGAGGAAAAGACCTGAGGAGTTAGCAGCTATATTCAAACATTTTTGCAAACAAGGTCCTCTTTGGGGCGGGGTGGGGGGAGGGTCACACAGCCTGGGCGACACACTCTTCTTTCTCTGCATTAACACCCAAGCCTAAACCCACTGCTGGAGTCCTTTACCTGACCACCTGGGTACTTGCCAGCCTCTTTGCTGTGTGGTGTGTTGGTACATGTTGAAATATCAGCTCTGGGAGTGAGGAGAGTAGCCCTAGTTTGTGGCACTGGCCAGTTTCCCTGGTGTGACTAGTCTGTCCCATCGTGGCCCATGACAAAACCCACGTCTTCCATGGGACGTGGAGCTGGGGAGAGAGGCTGAAGCACTGCAGGTGGCCTCCACCTCTGCCCTCCTCGGCCAAACTTTCCATTCTGCGCCTGGGAGTCAACAGACAGCTTCATTTCATTAAATGTTTCTGAAGGGCAGTTTTCCCCGCTATGGGGAAAGTTTCTTTTCTTGTTTTAATGTTCCTCTCCTGTACTCTAGAGATACTGGCTTGTAGCAATCCACTGGGCTATTCTGGTCACTTCCTTTGGACAGTTCCTTGAATTGTTTCAATGCCATTGTATGATTCACAGAGCCCAGCTTCCTTTCCCCTGTTAGGCAGCTGGGAAAATCAGGCTGCCTTCATATTTTCCTTTGTTAGCCGCTGTATCCTGAAGTCATTCATGCCTGACTGGGCAGGGTGTGTGCACTGTGGGCCCAGCGCCCAGCTCTCCCAGGCAGGAGAGGTGGATGGAAAGCCATCCTGGGAGAAGGCTGGGGTGCTGGGGGGAAGGAGGCTTTTCCACTTAGTTTCGAGGTCTCAGTGGATGAGTGTGGGACCCACATCCTGTCATAAACCTGGAGACAGGACACCTATTCAAAATGATGAGAGCTTTGTCTAAACACATAAACACAGATTTTGACCTCATGGTTTCAAATATGGAAACTTAAGTAATGCATTGCAAAGAGGCAGAAAACTCAACAGATGATGCAGGCAGCTGCCAGGCATTCATGGCACCAGGGGCGTGGGCAGGAAGGATCAGGCTACAACTCTGGGCTGGCAACCCTTTCCTCGCAAGCCTTACTTCCCAGGACTGAGGTAGGGCCCAAAGAAATCTTCTGAGAAAATGGTCTTAGGAATCAAAGATGGCTTTGCTTTATTATGACTATTTGGATGAAGGACCAACTGTGGCTCTTCCAGCTGAGGCAGGAACTGAGGTGAGAGGTGACACATGACTGAGGGCTCCCTCCCACCCTGCCACCCTGTTGTGCCCTAAGCACCTGCTCAGGATTCTGAGGGGGAAGGGAAAGGGGTGATCCTTTGGAAGGGCTTATACTCAATTAGAAGTAGGGGGAGAAAATAGAGCCCCACAAACAATTCGAGTGATGGCTTCACCTCAGTCCTGTCCCCAGCTTGTCACTCTCTGATCAGTAGCTGTTATTCCTAACACTGATAATAACAGCAGGAAGAGGTATCAGTTATTGCATATTGACTATGTCAACCATTGTACAAACTACCCTTCACGTATTCTCTCATTTAACTCTTATATTAGCCACGTGAGTTATGTGTTTTATTATCCTTCCCATTTTATAGCCAGGAGACTGAGCTTAGAGGGAGGGTATTAATCTGACCAAGGTCACAACTGAGCTGAAGCCTGAGCCCAGGCTTAACTGACTCCACAGGCTTTCCTCCTATCCAGTGTCCAGTCTCGCTTCTCTGAGCCCCAGTGTGGGGGGTGGTGCGCTGGGATTCCTGTGTCCTGGTCATGTCTTCCTAGAAGGTGCTAGTGACTAGCCAATATCCTAGAACATGCTAGTAAAGGGACCATAACCTAGATCCAGTTACTAGCATATTCTAGGATATTGGCTAGTCACTAGCACCTTCTATTAACTAGGTGCTAGTTCTGGATTATTAACTAGGCCATAATCCAGAACATACTAGTAACTAGGTCATAACCCAGAACATACTAGTAACTAGGCCATAACCCAGAACCTCCCCACTCCCGCCCCGAGACACACTAGTCTGTAGATTTCCCATGAGAAGTGGCTCAGAGTGCTGAGTGGGCTCTAGGATTTGTCCTTAGCTGTCCCCACCCCTCCCATGCTCTGCCTCCCCTCTGGGTCTTGCTTTTTACCTGCTTGACTCACATCTGCACTCCTCTGACCCATCTAATCCTTTCAGCAGATTACCCAGCAGGATGGTCGGCCGGGTTTCTTTCCGTTTCACTTTGGCCTTGGACTCTGATCTCAGGCCCTGCACCTCAGTGCCAGGCCCTGCAGTCCACAGGCATGGACCGCTCTGCTCCTCCACCTGCCTCATTGCCCACTTCTCCAGGCCACTGCTGAGCAGGGAGGCAGCCTGGACAGACAGGGAGGCACCTTCTTTGTGCTTGCTTCTTGAGTGAAGACCTGGACCCTGCTCCACACTCTCCTCCCTTCCCTTGGTGCCTGCGTTTCTCAGTAATCCAGCTGGAGTGGGACTCCTCCTCCTCATGGGGGCAGCACAAATCCAGCACAGCCAATCCACTCCACCATTATTTGGAGTTCATTGTCCATGGTTGGCATTTCCCAATGTGGAAGGCCAGACAGGGACAGAGCCTTGCGTCTGTGTGTGGTCTAGTTAACCGCTGGGGACTTTGGGAAAATGACTTACCTCTCTGTGCTCCCATTTCCTTCTCTGCACAATGAGGGTAACAATGGAATTTACCTCATGGACCTGTTTGGAGGATTAAATGAGTTAACATATGCGCAGTGCTTGGAACAATGCTTGGCACAGGGTAATACTTATCTGAGCGTCAGCTAGTCTTGTTATTGTACATACGTTACTTCACTTCTTCTGAGGTCCTGATGTGCAGTCACTAAGCAGTGATGGCCAGATCACAGAATCAAAACAAACGAACTCTGTCCTATTAGCTCCAAGCACATTAGTAACCAATCATATTCACCATATGGCGCTTGGCTTGATTAGCCCCCGCCGACCCTCATTTCCAGTTGGTCCAGAGTTAGTTAATGTACCTCTGAAGGTAGGAAGGAACTTTTAGCAAAGTGGTAGTCTGGTGTTTTAAATTCCTAAAATTCCATGTGTGGCTTCGGACAAATCATACGATTCTTCTACCCACCCAACATTATCATACCCAGGTGGCTTAATGAGTGCTCAGCGTTTTATATGGGAATGTATATTAAAAAGTAGAAAGAATAGCCTCTGCTTACAACAGTCTCGTATGTAGAGCATAAAATAACAGTACATTCCGGAGCAAGTAGTTAGTAATACAGACTGAAGGGTGAGCAATGTATGATGAGTAACTACTTATCTAACTTGGAATACCAAATCCAGTGGGGTTCTGATACAGGGTTGGTGACTTGTTTGAGCCCACTCTTGGGTTTACAAGATTTGTGGTCTTTACTGTATTGGCCCAGGGTCTGCATGTGGCAAGGGGAGTCCAGGAACCCTGGGGCTCCTGCTGCAGGATTTGCACAGTGGCTCAGGAAAGACCTGAGTGGGACAGGACAAGCTGCTGGTAATTAACACAGGCAGCCACCCTGCTCTGGTTTATTGAAGTCTACCACTCGGATGCTGTTAGTGAGCGTCCAGGGAGCCAAGGAAATAGCTCTCCCACCACCAGCAGGACAGAAATCCCTGTCCCTCTGCTGTGGATTGGAAGAGTGGCATTCTGTCATCGCCTTCAGGACCTTCTCTCAGCTTGGGAAAAATTAAGGAGAGCTTTATTGTACCATTGTAATTGCAAGCTAATGTGTACAAGCACACCCAGACAAAGTGTCCCCTAGACTGACCTTCAGGTTTCTGAGGGCTGTCTGTCCTGTAAGCCACACAGACTCATCCACAATCGTCACTGTTGTTACAGTGTTGTGTCTGGGTGCTTATTCCCCAGGAGCTGAGTGTTGCTTCTTATTGCATGCGACGTTTCAGATGTAGTGACGCCCGAGTGTGTGTGCGCTGTGCTTCCATCAGTGTTGTCGGGGACCTGAGGCCAGGGCTGGGGTGTCAGGTGCTGTGTTCTCAGGCGCACAGCTGTGCCTCGCGCTTGCTTCTACCAGTAGGTGACAATTACCACGTGTCCATGTTGTTATGAGAATCCATGAGAAAAGTTATGTGGCAGCACTTGGAGGACAGTAAAGCACTACTATTGAAATGTCAAGCGATGGAAAGCATAGTATTTGGAAGTGGGAAGCGCTGTCCAACCCAGAATCTCGGTCTGGAAAAGCAGCTACCGAACAAGAAACGCTTTTCCTTGACAAACAGTGCTGTGGAACGCGTGATCCCAGGGAGCGTGCTCGTCACCTGCCCCTAACAGTGGAAAGGTTAGCACCCACTCACTCAGCACAACTGGGAGCAGGGCAAACCGCCTTTCTGTGACCGTCTCTCTCTGTGTGCTCTGCTCCCGTATCCGTTCTCACTGCTGGCATTTTCTTCCCTTTTTCCTCCATTAAGACCTTTTCTTTAGGAGAGTCTGATGAACTAATTTCCCCTAAGATGCCAATTACTGAGAAAGCTTCAAATGTTATTCTCTCTGAAATAATGATACCTTAAGAAAGAAGGAACTGGGTCGTTAAGTGTGGAATTTCAGGCATCAATGAGGGAGGAGGAGCTGGGGTTTTGAGACACACACACACACATACACGCACACACATGCACCCAGTAGGCACACAGTATGCAAATCTCTAGCACTTTCTGGAAAGGGCCGCGCTGGTTTTTCTCCTGATAGGAGAAAAGACAGATGACATTGTCCAGACCTGCCTGTCATTCCTTCCTCCCTCACCCTCACCGAGTGCCTAGTGCACACAGGCACTGTCCTGGGTGCTTCCTTTCCGTGCCTGCTAAACTGTAGACTTGTTGAGGCATAAGTCACTCTCAGCACGTGGGCTGGAGGAAGGAGGGCGACTTCCTCCTGGAAGCCCTGGCCCGATGCCCACTCTGATGGCCCAGCACTCCCCGGGCACGCTCAGAGCTGTCTAGTGTGCTGTGTCTCTCAGGGCAGATGGCATTTCCAGCCTTTGCTAAAGCTCCCCCTGGATTGGGTGCTGGGGTCCCTACCTCGCCAGCACTGTGGCCCTGTAGGACCACGCTCTTGACACAGAGAAACCAAGCTGCCGGGACCTGGTGTCAGATTGCCCAGCCTTGGCTGTAGGACTGTTCTCTTTGCTCTGCTGAGGCACTCTGCCCCCATTGCTGAGTGAGTAAAAACATTCCATTTCTTCTCTCTCCCATCTGTCCAGCCCTGCCAGAATTCCTGTCTGAATTCTCCTTCATTAATAGTGATGTGCTTTCCACCCGGAAGTTCCTAAGAGCTCATTTCAGTGGATAATGATTGTTTTTGCAGGAGGGACCTCGATGGTTTTTCCATTTCTGTTTCCATAATATGTATCAAAACCCACACTTCATTGAAAACAGATGGTGAACGCGTCCCTCGACGTGCAAGGGGAGACGCTGGGCTGGGATGCCTCTGATATGTCTGCCTTCTGGGCAGCCGGGCACGGATGGGGACCAGGATGCTGGGGCCCCAGGGCTCTGGAGACAAGTGCATGAAGCAGGGCAGAAACACAGCAAGTCTGGATGGCTGGGATAAAGGTAAACAGAAACAGTGGGCACAGGGGCTATTGGGGTGGGTAGAGGTTAAGACAGAAGGAAAGAAAAAGCCAGTGGAAGAGATGAACCCTGTGCCATCCAGGTCTCTCATTCCCATGCCCTGAGCCTTCCTTCTAGTGTCAGATTCTCTGGGAAGTGCCTGTGGAGGAAATTGGTACTAAAGCCTCAGCCAGGAGGCCCCAGCCTGACCTTCTACTCCTCTGCCTCTGTGTAATGTAATGAGAAGCATATTCTCCACCCAGAAAAGGCAAAGAGAGGGCTGGCTGCTTCCCGTGCTGCCCAACCATAAACTTCACTGCCAAAGCCCTGCCCAGACCTGTCTGTCATTCCCCAGACCTAACTGTGATGTTGTGATTTATAATAAGAAATATATATTGGGTCTTTGTCCCACTTCCTGGCACAGAGCTCCTAGAACCCTAAGGGAGGAGAGTGATAATGGTGTCTTTTGTTATGTTAATGAGGTGGCTTTTGGAAAGCACCTAAGGATGGGGCTGGTTGCCAGGAGAAACAACCATGTGATTAGAGGGCTGGAATTTTCAGTTCCACCGGGACCTCCCAGGAGGGGAGAGGAGCTGGAGGTTGAATCAATCACCAATGGCCAATGATTTAATCAATCATGTCTATGTAATGAGGCCTCCATAAAAACCCAAAGGATAGGGTTCAGAGACCTTCCAGGTTGGTGAATATGGAGATCTGGGGAGAGTGGCGTGTTTGGAGAGGGCATGGAAGCTTCGTGACTCCTTCCCACACTCCTTGCCTTATACATCTCTTCCATCGGGCTGTTTCTGAGTTATATTGTTTTGTAATAAACCAGTAATCTGATAAGTAGTTCTGTGAACCCTCTAGCAAATTAAATGAATGCGAGGAGGGCATTGTTGGATCCTCCCATTTACAGACATTTGGTCAGAAGTACAGGTGACAACCCGGACCTGTGATTGGCATTTGAAGTAGGGGGAAGGGCAATCTTGTGGGGCTGAGCCCTTAACCTGTGGGGTCTCATGTTATCTCTGGGTAGGTAGTGTCAGAATTGAGTTGAACTGAAGGACACCCAGCTGGTGTCCCCCTGCTCCACCCCCCACACACACACATGAACACATTGCAATTGGGTGCAGCACCCTTCAGCACCCATATTCTCAGTCTGGGCGGGACTTCTCTTATTTTCTCTGGAGGTGTGATGATCCCTTCCTTTTCTGAAGTTCTTCACTTCTTGCCTGCCTTTCTAATTTGACTCTTTATACGGCTTGTCGTATGTTCTTCCCCGTCCATGAATCCCTTTTGGCCTCTGTGTAAACCCCGTGTTCTTTCACAGAGTCACTTCCAGGGCCTGGTTCTGTCACAGAGCCACTTGCAGAGCCAATGCTGGCATCTCAGGGCATGTGGCTAACTAAGGCTGGATTACCTGGTGCGTCAACTCATGTGTTTGTAGAGTGAGGGCTGTTGCCAACACCTGCCCAGGGTGTCCTCACCCACTTAAGGTGACACAGTATCTGGGGGTTAAGGAAAGCATACTTTATCAGCATGAGCTCTCCTCCATTGGTGTCTGTAAAGGCTCTCCACGAGGATGGGAAAGCATAAATCCACACGCATTGCTTCCGCAGGCCAGGAGAGGCTAGTTCATCTTAAACTTGAAACATGGCAGAGGGCTAGTTTTTTGCTGTTGTTATTGTTGTTGTTCTCTGACTTAAGCAGCTTTGTTTTTAGGCCCTGAAAAGTGTGACTTTTCTCTTCTAAAAGGATAATGATAGTACCAATCATTGAACATTTACTATCTATTAGAACACACAGACACACAGACACACACACACACACACACACACACACACACACACTTCACAATGTATAATTCCATAGCACATGTATGAGATGAGTGATATTATTATCCCATTGTTTCTGGGGACTAGAGGACTAGAGGAGCTAAAAAGTTTTCTGAGTCTAAACAACTAGTAAGTGGTAGAACCAGGACTGGTCGGGCTGGCTGACTAAGGCCAGGGTTCCTGAGCGCCAGGCCAGGCGCCATGCCAGTGCCGGCTCAGAGATCAGAGGGGAGCCCTGATGGTACCTGAGGAGCTTCCTGCCTCCCCCTGGACTCTTACAGCCTCATACCGCTGACGATGGGTGGGCCAGCAGGGCGGTTAACCAAGTCTGTGCTGTGGGTGCATAGTGCACGTTGTGCCGTGTGGTTTGTTCCAGCTAGGAAATCCTATTCTCATGGTTTGCCAGGCAGGGGCTCACTGGTGTGTCGCCCCGACTTGAACCTGGCTCATGTTTTGGTCCAGGACCTGTATGCCTTCTTGGGAAATCACTGCTCCTTCCCTGATAAGAATGGGATGTTCAGGGCAGAGCCTTAGGCATGGACTGGCGGGTGCCCTTGGGCAGGTCTCTAACTTCTTGGGCCTCAATTTCTCCTATAAAAATGAGGGGCTTGGACAACGCAATTGGTAAAATTTCTCACAACTATAAACATTTGGTGATTTAATCACAAAACTCCAGGACATTTTCAGTCCTAGATTTTTTTTTCCCCCCTGCAAAAGTGAATCTGGCTAGACACAACATAATAAAAATATCCCCTGAGATCTGGAATGTGAAGTGATACACAATAGAAGGTCAGACTTGTTGGAATCTATCTTCTCTGTTAATCTTTTATTATTATAATCTAATTTATACTGAGTGAGATACTACCCTGTTTCCCTGAAAATAAAACCTAGCCGTACAATCAGCTCTCATGCGTCTTTTGGAGCAAAAATTAATATAAGACCCGGTATTATATTATATTATATTATATTATATTATATTATATTATATTATATTATATTATATTATATTAATTACATTATATTATACCTGGTCTTATAGTAAAATAAGACCGGGTCTTATATTAATTTTGCTCCAAAAGACGCATGAGAGCTGATTGTCCGGCTAGGTCTTATTTTTGGGGAAACACGGTATATTCCAGATGATTTTGTAGCAATTTTTATTTACTAAAATGAAGTACAGTAGTCCCCCCTTATCCATGGGGGATATACTCCAAGACCTGACACCTTGCATAGTACTGAACCCTATGGATACTGTGTTTTTTCCTATACATGCATACCTATGATAAAGCTTAATTTCTAAATTAGGTACAGTAACAGATTAGCAAAAATAACTCACAATAAAACAATTATAACAATATACTGTAATAAAAATTATGTGAATGTGGTCTCTCTCTCTCTCTCTCTCAAATATCTTACTGTTCTGTACTTAACTTTTCACCTAAAGGAAGCACTTTACAGCTTCTCTTGGCATCCGAATTGCCAGCATCATTACTCTTGTGCTTTGGGGCCATTACTAGGTAAAATAAGGGTGACGCCGACACCAGCACCATGATACCGTGGCAGTCAATCTGACAACCGAGAGGGATCCTCAGTGACTGACTGAGAGCATCTGCAGCGTGGAGATGCTGGAGAAAGGGATGATTCCATCCCGGGCATGACAGATCAGGGTGGCACAGAATTTTATTGTGCTACACAGAATTCCATGCATTTTAAAACGTATGAATTGTTTATTTCTGGTATTTTCCACTTAATATTTTTGGACCTCTGTTGACCACGGGTAACTGAAACTGCAAAAAGCAAAACCCCAGATGAGGGCGGACTACTGCATATCAGATAATGAAGAGGTTAGGGCGAGTGGTATAATGAATAAAGCACATTTCCTACCACCCAGCTTCAGAAATAAAGCATGACCCACACAGATGAAGCCTCTATGTACCTTTTCCATAGTTTATTTCCCACTCTTCTCCCAGAGGTAACTACTATATGGAATTTCATCTTTGTCATTCTCCTCCACATCAGGCTGTACTATATGCATACATACATAGAATTTGTGTGTCAGCAGCACATAAACAACATAATGTATTTCATTCTGTTAGTCGTTTCCTTTTCACGATTTGTGATTTTTATCTGTGTTGATTCATTTCTACTGCCTTATTATAGTCTATTGTATGGATCAATCAGAATTTCTTTAAATACATTTTCCTCTTGGAGAACTTTTAGGTTGCCTTTCTTTCTTTTTTTCTTTCTTCTCTCCCTCCCACCCTCCTTCCTCCCTCTCCTCTTCTTTCCTTCCTTCCTTCCTCCCTCCCTCCCTCCCTCCCTCCCTCCCTCCCTCCCTCCCTCCCTCCCTCCCTTCCTTCTTTCCTTCCTTCCTTCCTTCTTCCTTCTTTCTTCCTTTCTTTCTTCCTCTCTCTCCCTCCCTCCCTCCATTCCTTCCTTCTTCCCTTCTTTCTTAATTTTTAAATTATTATACACAAGGCTGTTCTGAACATTCCTGTATATGTTTCTTGAACACGTGTGGGAAAAGTTGTTCTGGGAGTGTTACTGTGGGCCCAAATGTTCTATTTCCAAATTGCTTTCCAAGGCTTACTGATTTGCCCTCCCACCAGCAATTTATGCTTCCATATTGTCAATAACATTTGGTTTGATACCATCAATCTTCTTTTTATAAACAGTAAAGTTTTTTTGAATAACTAAAATTTTCGAGCACTTCAAAATTCAAAAACGGAAGGGTAGAATATGAGGATTCTTTGTCCCTGGTCCTCAGGCGCCAAGTTTAGTTTAGTTTCACTGTTCATCTACTGTGTTCTTGCAGGAACGTGTTAAGTATGTACAGGCAAAGGTGTGCATGTGGATGCATCTTTTTTTTTGAGTTCTCTACTCAGTCATTGTATCATAAGCATCCTAATTTGCCCCTGTTCCTTTCACCTAACAAAACACCTTAGAGATCATTGCATATCAGTGTACAGAGCTCTGTATTATTTTTTTGTTGACAGCATTCACTGTTACTTGACTCTTTTTTAAATTAAAAGAATAAATTTTTGTGAAATGTATCATACGTAACAGAATATAACACATATTTACAATCAGAAGAAGAATAAAATGACCCCCTGTGTACTCTTTTATCAGGCTCAGAGGAGAATGATGTCGGCATCTTCAAAACCCTCCTTGGTTTGTTTTTCAATGACAGCCCCCCTTCCCTCCACTGCCAGGTATTGTGTCTCCAAACTTTGGTGTCATTCATTCCTTAGCTTTACTTTATACATGTACGACCCATGTATGTACCCCCAAAGGATTCATTGCTCAGTTTTGATAGCAAATACATTTAGCTGGAATAAAAAAGTAAAACTGCCCTTACGTTCCCAGGAGAAGATAAGGTCAACAGAATCCGTGGGTTTAGATTCCCTGGATGTGTAGAAAGAGCCCCTTCTGGAAAGGTCTAGGAGCAAGGCCAGGTGCTCCCGCCACTGAAGCATCTGGTTGGGAAACAGGTTCTGGGTCCCAGCAGCAATGTGGTCAGGCAAGTTGGCTGCTCAGAACTCCTGGGTCTAAACCTGCCCCAGCTGACCTCCCGCTGCCACAAGTCTGTCAAAGGAGAATATTTCTGTGGGGGGAAATGAAGAACCTCAGCTGATCCAAGCAGTAGGTCATGGAGGAGAAAGAAGGAACTTTATCAGTACATGGACATGATAAGTCAAATAAGCTCAATTGGATGCTTAAGTGAGCACTTAGGGTAAGAAGATGGCAGCAGGGATGTAGCTGATAAGCCCGACCACATATCCGGTGCACCCAGTGATGGTACTGCCTCTGTCTGCTCATCTGGGGGCCTCCTTCGTCATCCTAAAGGTGCCGTTTGCCCCTCTCTGTGTTGGATCACCCTTATATCCCACGCTTCTGCTGGCTTGGTTTACGCTCTCATTTTGACTGAGTGCTTCCTCTAGTAGCTTCCTGAGCAATGACATGTCGGAGATAAATTTTTTGAGGATTTGCATGTGTTAAAATGTCTTTCTTTTCCCTTGTACTCAGTAGTTTTGCTGCATATACAATAATAGTCAGATATCATTTTTCTTTAGAATATCTTCTTGCTTCCAGTATCTCTCTTAAGAAGTCTAAAGCCACGAATACTGATCTTTTGTGGCTTCTTTTTTTCTCTCTGGAAACTTGTAGTATCTTCTAATGGTTCCAGGAACTAGAAATTTCACACGAAGCGCTTTGGTATGAGTCTCAGTTGGCTCTGACAATTTGGCCACTTATGTCCTTTAGTTCTGAGAATGTTCTTGAATCTTTTCATTAATGATTTCCCTACCTCTTTTCTCTAATATCTTTCTGGAGCTCCTATTAAATACCAGTGTTGGGCTACCTGGACTGGGCCTCAGTTTTGTTATTTACCTGTCTATTTCTTATCTTCTTGTGTTTTTGACTATTCTCTGGGAGATTTCCTCAAATTTAACTTCCATCAAGTTTGTCGTTGGTTTTCTGCAATTGTATTTTGAATTTCCAAGATCCGTTTTTTGATCTCCGAATGCCTGAATGATCCTTTTTCAAAACAAAACCACTTTTGTGTCAGATTAAAACACTTCCTATGTCTCAAAGGATATTAAATATGTGTGTGTGTGTGTGTGTGTGTGTGTGTGTGTGTGTGTGTGTATCAGTCCTGGCCCACACAGTTTAAGAGTTGAGGAATAAAAGGCTGATTGGAAGCTCTGAGTTCATAATTAGGACTTGTTGATTTTCATACTACAGTGTGACCTAGGTGGACCATTTCTTGGGGGACCGCTGATGTCAATATTTTAATAGACTTACTATTTTAAAAGATTGACCCCTGATGTCAATCTTTCCACTTGGCTGGTAAGATTCTCCATAGAGAGTCTTTTAATCTCCTGAGTGGAGAGGAAGGGTCTGGCCGCCAGTGTTCTGGGAGTTAAAAGGCCTGGGGTGTCTCTGCATTAAGCATTCAATACACATACTATACCTATATCTGCAAGTGTGACTGATACCAGTCTATGATCTGTTGTACCCTCTCCAGAGAGGCAACGAAGAAGTGGCTGAGGGGTAGAGATGAATCAGGGATTTAGGAATCAATTACTTATTAAACAGCTTTCACCCAGTTCTCCTTACTCATCATCCTCTTTACCCCCCAGTTCTGGCTCTGTTAGCTTTGGAATATCTGAATTTCCCATTTCCTTTTCAATTCTGCTTCCAAACTGGAAATCTTTTTTGGAGCTTATCACTTTCTTGTTGTCCCTTGTCAAATGCAGGCAATAAAAGCAAACTCGCGGTACCAATGTTTTCTTTTCCCACTTCTTAACTAAAACCAGAAGTTCACTTAGTTCGTTCTTCTTTGCAGGCAACAATTTGTCTCAGGCAAGATGCTATATATTTAAGAGTTTTTGCTAGATCAGCACCACATTTCTGGTCTTGATATCTGTATCCATCAGCTTAAGCTAAATTATGTTGCAATAATGAATGGCTTCCAAAATCCTAGAGCCTTACAACATCCAATATTTACTTCTTGCTCACATACACATTGGCAGTGCATCAGCTTTCACTCTATTCTTTGTTCTGCAGCTCAGGCTGAAAGAGGAACCCCTATCTTAGTCTCGTGGCGGAGAGATCAAAGCAATGGCAGAACCACTCGATGACCCTTAAAACATCTGCTCAGACATGGTATAAATTCCATTTGACAAAAAAAGTCACATGGTGAACCCTGACCACAATAGGCAACATACATACTCCTCCCACCAGAAGGGGGCCCAGGGAGGGGCCCACCCGGGGTGAATCTATAGAGAAGAGCAGCAAGTATTTGGGATAAATAATACAATAATACAATCTACTACCGTTCTCTCTCTCTCTCTTTTTTTTTTTTTTATCTTTAAACTGACTAATCCAGAACAGGGATTTGTCCTTTTCATACTATCCTGTTTTAATAAGGTAAGAAGTTGTCATCTAATGTCTCTGTTCTTAAGGTCCCTATTTCTTCATGGCCTGGATCCCCCTCCGCCCCCCACAAGACAACAGACGCTTTGGTTAGCTCCTTTATCACTGCACATCGTGAGCTGTTACCATGTGACCCCAGGATATGCAGGAGGTCCCGCTGCTCCTTGTGTCAGCAAGACACTGGCTCTCAGAACTCTGCTCTTCCCCGAGGTTCTTCTTTGGAGAGTCTTGCTCCTGCTGCTGGGCTAGGTCCTGGGGACATTGGATGTGGTTTCATTTCCATTTAGGTCTGGGTGTACGCTGGTTCCAGTCTTAGGTTCCCACAAGCTCCCCCTTTCTCTTACTACTCATGAATAGCCTCAAAAGAATCCCCCATTACTTGAGATAACTTGAGAGAGATTGTTTTATAGCAAGCAGAAAAATCAAATACAATTCATCTCCAAATAGTCTATATTTGAACACAAGGCAGGTACTGGATCCCTCCTGTTCTCTAGCTGCTGACTGAGCATAAATTAATTTAGTTTACATTTTTAGAAACAATAATTAGCTCATGATTCATGCTGAAGAAGATTTTCCTATCTCTTCTGCCCTGTAAGGGTTTATTTTAGTTTCCTCATTGTTTATGTTGAAAGTTCCAAGATCCACTGGCTTTGCTAAATCTGCAAAAAATCTACCATCTAAACAAACAGCACCTTTCTCTGGGTCTGTAGGACACACATTATTTATTTTTATCTGAACCTGACCATTAATTTATGCATTTGTTCCAGATGTTGCACCCCGAAAAGCTATCCTAGCCAGTGAGCAACAATGTCATCTTGGCTCCTGAAATGAAAAGGACAGAACCTCCTCATGCTGGACAATAATAGGGGCCATGGAACTTCATGGTGAGTCAGTACTTCCTCTCTGAATATCTCTCCTGAACAGATTCTCAAATTGGCCACACAAGCGAATCAGATTGACCTGGTACAGTCCGTGCTTACTTAATGTCGTTGGTACGTTCTGTGACTTTAATGAAACGACGTATTACAAAATCAGTTTTACCATAGGCTAACTGATATAAACAAGAGTTAAGTTCCTACAACATCCCATCAACACTCTAATGAAATGACCTTGAAAACGTTATTTGAGGACCTGCTACAGTAAGTCTGTGTTGCATTACTTTGCTTGTGAATGTGCTAGGGTGAGTCACAGACTTGGGGTTACTAGGAAAGCAGGTCTTCACCTTGACCCGAGCAAGGCAGGAGGAGTCAGTGGTGGTCATTAGAAGTCTCCACACACGTTCCCTTCTCCTTCTACACACACCTGGAGTTTCCCTACTACCTTGAGCTCAGGCAGGCCACAGGACTTGCCGTGGCCAATGAAATGTGAGCAAAAGCTCTGTGTGCAGTTTGCCAGAAGTTCTCCTGACACAGCAGTTGCCCTCCCACCTATCAAGGTGGTCCCTGAAGCTTGGGTCCCTGAGTGAAAGTAGGCTGAGCAGGTCTGCACTGGATGCGTGGTCTGAGCAAGAAATTAGCTTTGTTACGTTAAGTCATTGAGATTCTGTGGGTATTTACAGATTATTTATAACTGTGGTTAAACCCAGGTAATCTTGGCTAGTGAAATAATCTGGTGACTAAAAATTCACGTTTTTCTAACTTGGACGCAAAACCCACAAGCCAGAAAAGAAAAGATTTAAGTGTGACTACATTTTTAAAAGTCAAAATTTTTTAAATTGTAAGAATTATCATATACAATGCAAAAGGGCAAAAGATAAGCTGAGGAGAAAATATTTGCAACTCATGGGCCAAGGGCTTGCTTGTTTCTCTGGCATATCTATAGCCTTTACACTTGCTGTTCCTTTACTTAAAATGCCCTTCCCCCAGAGGGCCTCATGACTCAACCTCTCCTTTGCTGTACAAATTTATTCAAATGCTATCTTCTCAGGGAGGCTTTCCCTGATCATAGTATTTAAAATGGTAGTTCTCCTCACACAGCGTCTATTTCCCCCGCCCCCCCCGCCCCCCCCCACTCTATTCTTCTGATAACACAGTTGTGTTGTGAATGTTTATTTACTTATGTTTGCCTATCTCAATCCACTGGAATGCAAACTCCATGAGGGTGGGGATGCTTTTTATGTGTTTGTTTTGTTGACTCTTATATCTCCAGTACATAGAAAAGTGTTAGGCACTCAATAAATATTTATTGAATGGATTTATGAAGCCAGTTAAGTAGAGAAAGTACAAAATAGCATGAATTTTATGCTACCATTTATGTAAAAGATATTTTTTTCCTTTTACATAATCCAAACTGCTGAAAATTTTGTAGAACAAACAAATGATGTTGTCAACAAATTAATTGCAAAGAGGATGAAAGAAGAAACGTAGCGGGAGAATCTGTGGGTTAAAAGAGATTTAGAAGAACAACTGTGATACACGGATCTAATTTGGATCCTGACTCAACTAAACCAACTTTTAAAAAATTATGACATTTATGAAGCAATTGGAAATTGGAATACTGACTGGATAGTTTATGATATTAATGAATTATTATTAATGTTAAGGTGTGATTGTTGTATTGTGGTTATATTTTAAGAGTCTTCCTCTTTTAGATATACACCCAGAACTATTTATAGATGAAATGCTATGATGTTTGGGAGAGGATAGGTGGGGTGTGGGTGAAACAAGATTGTTCTTGAGTTGATGGTACTTGAAGCAGGGGATTGGGACGGCGGTGGGGGTGCTCCAGTGTAGGATTCTGTCTACTTTCGTATATTATATGTTCAAAATTTTCTACAGTAAAAAAGGTTACAAAAGAATATGCCCTTATACACACACACACACACACACCCTCTATTGATTTGTGTATGCATAATATATCTCTAGAAAGAAGTTTATTATATTGGTTGTCTGTGAGGTGGGTCTGGGTGATTGTCGGTAGGAGGGAGGGGTTTTTTTTTTTAAGTAAATTTATATGTAGTTTTCAAATTTTGCACATTGTGAATGTTTTATCTATTCAAAAAATTAAGTAAAAAAAATTTTTTTAATCCAGGTTTTGGTGCCAGACAGTTTGAGGTGGTACCCCAGTTCCAATAATACTAGCTGTGTGATCTCAAGCAAATTGTCTAACATCTTTAAGCCTAAATCCCGTTCTATAAAATGGGAATAATAGTATCTCCCTCCTGGAGATGAGGAATATAAAACACTTAGCATAAGCCCAAGACATGGTAAACTCTTAATAAGGTTTAGCTCTTTTCATTTTTTACCAAAAATGAAAGTGAGGGATAGTGGGGCGCCAAGAGAGAATGAGGGAGAGATTGCTGGCTCCGGCTGAAAGCGCAGAAGGAGAGACGCTTGTTTGTTTTTGGTGCTCTGATGGTCTTGTCTTGATTAATATCAGCTGCGTGAGAGTAGACAGACTGTTATTTATCTTAGAGAAGATAACTTTGGTTGGTACTCAGTCTGATTTTCATGTGCCTTTATTTTAAAACTGTGGTTTGAGGGCTGCCTCAGGAATTGGAAACAGCTGGGGCCCCAAGCTTGCGAGGTTCTGCCATGGGCAGTTCTTACCTCTCTAGGTCACTGATGGTCTTCATCTGTGAAGTGAGTGAGTGGGGTCAGAGGATGTTCAGGGCCTCGGCTCCAACAGGCTGTGATCTGGTAAACTACTCCTCGCTGCTCCTCAGAACTATTCACAAGTCTGTTTCAAATGGACGCTGGAGGAGACTGAATTCATTCATTCATTCATTCATTCATTCATTCATTCATTCATTCATTCATTCATTCACTCATTCATTCATTCAATCATTCATTCAGCAAATATGTGTCCAGCACTCTTTTAGGCACTGGACATTCTGTAGTGAACAAAACATGTGAGTTGTTGGCTCTCGTGGAGCTTAAATTCATCAATCAATAGGTATCTAAATAATTTCTGGTGATCACATGTACTATCAGGAAAATAAAATACGGAAGTAGCATAAAAATCAGGAGGGTAGGCAGGAAAATTCTCTTTCTAGGGGGCAATAGTTGAGCTGAGACGTCAAAGATAATGCACCACTCATGCAAAGATCTGGGAGATAGGGGTCTAGAAAAATGCTATTCAAATGCAAAATAAGTGATTTTTCTGTTATCCTTCCCTAGTGTGTTTGCTTTTAAGGTAACTCACTGTACACTCTCCAATTCACTCCCACAGTCTACAGAAGGGCTATGTTCGAGGATGTTTATTACTTTAAAAAATAACTCATTTACGGTTCCTCTGTGAGCTTCCCTGGTGATTTGATTTACAAAAACGTAAATACTATCTTTTGACCATAGACTGATTTGGTAAACAAATACCTTATTTTATTCTAAAGACTATCATAATAACACATGCTAACACATAATAACACATACTAGTTATGAAAGACTCTAGGGATATTATCTAATTCTCAAGAAAAAAAGGGAAGTCTTTGGAATTTGCTTTGTTTTTTAATCTTATCTTGCCTTATCTTTTTTTTTTCCCCCCCAATGACTATGTGCTTAGAATCTTCAGGAGGGAAGAAGGATCAGACCCTGCCCCTGATATCTTATCTTCTCCAGGTCATTTTGTTCTCCTCCCAGCATTTGGTTCTGAGGGACAGAAATGTGCACAGATGGAGCTGGGCGCCAGCAGCCATGTGCAACCGTTGTCTTTCTGACTAAACTTGGTCCCTTTTCAGTCATTCATACAAGTGCTGCTTTTGTGAACTTTAAAACGTAGATGTGCACATAGTTTCAGCTGCTATTTAAGGAAAGCCCTGGTGAATGTAGATCAATTGAATTCAACGGCCGGCATTTAGCAATACAAAATCCCACACACAGCACTTATTTTGAAGCAGGACTCAGGAACCATGTCGTGACACATGTGAACTATGCCAATCAATTGACAAAAAGGGTCTTGTTGGGCCAATTTCTTCAGCACAGTGATGACATTGCCAAGGGCCCATCAGACTTCCAGGGACCAGCAAAAATGTGTTCATTTCTTTTAGAACGAGAAAAAGATGAATTTCTAGGCCAAAGAAGAGGTTTCCATTGGTAATGTTAATATATTCACCTTAGTCATATTCACGTAGTCATAAAATATAATATATATATATATATATATATATATATATATATATATATATATAGAGAGAGAGAGAGAGAGAGAGAGAGAGAGAGAGAGATGGAAAAAGGGCCTATGAAGGCAAAAGAGCCCAAGGTCTTGGATATGTTCAGGGTTAGGGACTAATAATACAATAATAGTTATATATCCTCTGTGATCAGCAGAGGATATGTTAGAGGCAGTAAATTTTAATCAGGTTATGTAAAAAAAAGTCACACTGGGGGAAAGATTTTTTTCCTGATTTTTTCCCCATCAGTGTTTCCCTGGCTGGTTTTGGCATCATTGATTGCAGTCATCCTCTCAACCCTGTTGCTATGTGGACTAAGTGAGACAATCCCCTGAAACAACAGGCCCGTTACCCGAAACATAAGTCCCCAAGAACTATCCTTCCTCTCTCCCTGTCTCCCTCACCCTTTCTCTCTTCTTGTCTTGCTTCTTTTCCTTTCACCTTTTTAACCTCATTACCTACCCTTCTTTCTACTCTCCCTCTCTCTCTCCCAATTTCCTTCCTTCCCTACTGATACATCGTGCGTTTCCTTGCATCATGCCCAGTGGAATCAGAAGTGACACCTAAAGGTAAAACTCAAGTCTGCGAACATACAAAAGGATGTTCTTGTGATGTGGCTATGTTCCCAAATAATGTATCTCCTATCCTTCATACCTATTCATACCTACAAGGCAGGCTTTCTCTCTCTCTCTCTCTCTCTCTCTCTCTCTCTCTCTCTCTCTCTCTCTCTCTCTCTCACCATCCACCTGCTCTTGTTTCTCAGCAAGTCTTGCTATAAATTTTGTCTGAAAGTCCTCACACTACTTTCCTTAGAAATACCCTAAAAATAGACTTCTATGGCTTGACAGCAAGTTGAGGAACATGACGCCAGAGGACACTGAATTACTGTAAGTCATAAAAGTTTTACTTCCGTGAGATTTGCTCTTGAAATCATAAAGCTGTAGTCAGTGAAAAATAGCGGCTGACTACAAGCATGAGATAAATAAGTTATCCTTTGCGTTTCGCTCTAATCTTGGCTGCAGAATGGGCAGAGTGATGCTTTGGTTGCAAAACTTTGAATTTGTATGTGAATATAATTTAGACTGAAAAAAAATGGGGTGGAGCAAGCATTGGTCGCAGGGCAAAAAGAAGGTTTTTGCTAAGTTTTTAAGCCCCCAGATTCATGAAAATTCTCAAAGGCCTCTTGGTACAGCAGAAAGTTTGGATCCATGTTTCAACACTAGCTCTGCCACTTGCTATAGTATTGACTGTTTGCTGGGCATGACCAGGCTGTGACGTCTTCTGGAGTAGTTCAATTGCTGGAATTCAGCTTTCTCTGCACTGAAAGACTACAATGATCTAAAAGAAAAAGTTTTAGCCAACAAGTTATTGTACCTAATATGTTAGATATGGTACAAAGGTATGGTACAAAAGAAACATATTTTATAATAATATTCTAGAAAACCTTTTATGTATTATAACCACATTATGCAATACAATTAAAATTACATTACATATATGTCATTATTTGGTGTTCATCTAAAATATCTGCTCACTTGAAATGGAAACCAAAACAAAAATACAGGAGGAAGGCAGAACAGGTGAAGCACGGGGATTTAATTTTTTTCTTGATTTTATTTTTAGCACAAATGGTAGCACAGAATAATATTCTGTACCTAGTAAAGTTATGATTGACATACAGCACTGTCTAAGTTTAGGGTATATAGCATAATGATTTGATTTACACTGTGAAGTGATTGCCATAATAAGTTTAGGTAACAGCCATCATTTTATATAGATACAAATATATATATATATATATATATATATATATATATATATATATATATATATATGTTTATATATATATGTTTATATATATATGTTTATATATATATATTTATATATGTATCTATTTATATAGATACAAATATATAAGTGTGTATATATATATATATATATATATATATATATATATTCTCTTGTGATGAGAACTCTTAGGATCTATTCTCTTAACAAATTTTATAATATCATCCAGCAGTGTTAGCTATAGTCATCACGTTATACATTATATCTCTAGTTCTTATTTATCTTATAATTGAAAATTTGTGCCTTGTAAACACCTTTATCCAATTTCTGCCCTCCTCCTCCCCTTCTGGTAACCACAAAGCTGATCTCTGTTTCTGTAATTTTTTTATTTTATTTAATTTTTTAAAATTCAACATATAAGTGAGATCATATGGTATTCGCCTTTCTCTGTCTTATTTCATTTAGCATGTTTCCAGCTTCATCCAAGTTGTCACAAATGGCAATATTTTCTCATTTTTTATGGCTGAATAATATTCCATTTTGTATATACACTATAACTTTTTTTTCATTTGTCTGTCGATGAATGAAAAAAAGGTGTTTCCATGTCTGGGCTTTTTAGAACGGTGAAGCTTTCTGTAATGGTAGGTACATTACACTATGCGTTTGTCAAAACCCACAGAACTTCACAGCATAGTTAACCTTAATAAAAGCAAATATTTTAAAAATCATTGAGAAGGTCAGAGATGCTGGGATGAAATGTAGACTGTGATGGGAAAATATAATTGCTATGAATGTATGACATACCCTCACTGGAGAGGAGAGAAAAGGTGATGATTAAGTAACTTTACAATATAGATGTGTACGTATTTTCAGCTGCTTTTTAAGTACTATAGTTGGTAACGTTGGTAAAGCTGTCACCCATGGAGATATGGGTTAAGAATTCTGAAACCACTAGATGTGTCAGCTGGAACTGAACAATGAAGTAAATGTATGGCAGGTGGAGAAAGCCAAGTTTCTCACTGTTGGACTGTAAGGTTACAGACAAGAGGAGAGGGCTAGAATGGTCCATAACATATTGCATTAGAGTTGGAGACATCAGTATGAACTCAGGTTTAGCTTAATTTAGATCCAGATGGCTACATATACAAGTTATTGCTTACACATATGTGTGTGTGTGTGTGTGTGTGTGTGTGTGTGTTACATACACATATATTTGTTTGCTCTGTTTTTTAGGAGGGCCTAGAAGAAATGACTCCTCAGTAACAACTAATTAGCACATCCAACCAAAGTCTACTCTTGGTTTCTAATACCATTCTCCAATGAAAGGGAACAGGGTTTCTTGGAAAAATGGTTGTTTCTAAAAAGGGCTGGGACATGAAATATCCAAGATGAGCCTAGAGCATTTTGTAGTACTAAAAAGCAAGGATGGGCTTAAAAAAAAACAAAACAAAGCAAACAAACAAGCTACATACACACAGACACACACAGACACACACACACACACTATTAGGGACATGTCTGATGGACATGGAGCCATCTGAAAGAGCTCCCAATGGCCAAAGCTGGAATAATTTCAGCAATAAAATAGTGCTATTTGTAGATCGTTGTACAAAGGATAATATAAATATCCATGAGTCCATCCTAATATAAATTAATGACTGAATACATTTGTTTTAAATGTAGAAGATAGACACATCTGTCATGCAGAAGAATCCCAAATAACTTATGTAGATACTCCCTTCTCAAGGAGGTGGAACCTAACTCCCATTCCGTAAGTGTGGGTTGTTCACAGTGACTTCCTTTTAAGAGTAGAATATGGAAGGAGGAAATAGCGGAAGTAACTTTACAATGGAGAGACCCGATAAACAGGACCTCATCCAGGTGACCAAGGTCAACATCAACATACATCATGTTGGCAGTATATAGCCTTGATATAATGGGATGAGAAGGGCACCTTACCTCTGTGGTCTTGCTCCCCAAAACGATAACCCCAGTCTAACCACGAGAAAAATGGCAGACAAACCCATACAGAACGTTCTTTAAAATACTTGACCTATACTCTTCAAAACTGTCAAGATCATTACAAACAAGCAAAGCCTATCACAGTCAAGAAGATTCTAAAGAGAGACATGATAACTAAAAGTGCTGTGGTCTACTGGGTGGGATCCTGGACCCCAGTAAGAAGACATTAGGTAAAAGTGAAAGAAACCCAAATAAAATAGGAAATTTAGTTATTGACGTAACAATACTGGTTCATTAATTGTGACAAAGGTTAGCAATTAGGTAAACTGGGTGTGGGCATATGGGGCTGTGTATATCTTTGCAACTTTTCTGGAAATCTAAAACTGTAGTCTAAACCGAAAAGCTTATTTTTTAAAAAAAACTAGTAATAGTGTTTATCAATTCTCTTTCCAAATTCTAGAAATTCATCTGCATGTTCCTTTCCTTTAATATTGGAAACAGGTTCTAAGAGCACTGGTTGGCTCTGGCCATGCCTTTCTTTCCAGAAATTTCTCCTTTGACCTGTGAATCTGAAGTAGGTCCTGTTTAATTGTACATTTCCTTTGTTCCATAAATTTCTGAGATTTTCATAACACAAAGTGTCTTCTGACTGAGTCATTTGTGATACATCCATGGGTACCCCTGCCCCCACCCTACTCTTATCTCATGGCCAAGGCCGCCATGACCTCACTGACCAGTTTCTCACGGCCCAGCAGGCAGAGCACAACACTGCCACGCACCACCTACCACGGCAGATTGTTCCTCATTTAGTACAATGGCCTGATTTTTTTAAATGGATGATCATAAAAATATCCTTTTGGGGCAGTTTTGTTGTCTGGATGTTTCTAGTGTTTGGATGTTACTATGGTTGCAAATGATGTCATCTCACAGTTAAGGAGTGCCATTGATAATACCCGCCTTGCAAACTTGTTGAAAGACTATAGATACAAGTGGCAATGCCTGAAAAAGGCACACACAGCTCCTGGCACACACAGACCTGCACTAAATACCATGCTTCCTCCCTTCCCACCCTCCTGAGCATGGAAGGCGTATATGGACAGTGTAGAGTTTCCCAAATTGTGTTCTGTGTATCACTAGTAGACTGAGAGATGTATGTGCTGTAAACACAAATGTTTGGGAAATGTTATGCACGTCTTTTGGAGATTTACAATATAAATTAAGTTGTTGGAGTCTTGGAGAAGAAAGGTTAAATTTTGTTTAATTAAAATTCCCCACACTCACTGAACTCTTTTATTGTGTGTGTGAAGAATCTGCCAGTGAACCAGTTAGGAATTCTGGATCTAGTTGTTAGGGCCAGAGACTGGGTGGAAGGTAGGAGGAGACGGAAGTCTGAAGACTAAATATCTGAAAAGCAGATGAAAATGTTGGCCGCCAGCTGCTCATAAAGCATTTAGAAGACTGGCGTGGGACAGAAACCTTTGCCTGGCTCCCTGCAATGGCAGCCACAGCTGGTTGAGTCACTTTTTCCCTAGAAGGGTGAGTGGGGGTGGGGGTGGGGGTGGGCTGTAGGAAACCATGGAGTCGTGTTCTCCAGGTACACGTGGTGAACGTATGGCCAGCTCCAACTCTTCCCCTGAGATGAGGATGAGGGGAAAGCAGAGACGGCTCCTGAAGGGCCCTCCCTGCTTAAGGCCATGGCGCGCGCATGACCTGTGTCAATGCAGGTGACGCAGAGCCTCCCCAGGCTCCAGCTTGGGGAAGTTTCCTGGATGGGGGAGGCCTAGAATGGCTTTTCTTTCTCCCTTGAGACTTTCCAGTTCTCCTGCAAATTGGTTGTGTATCCTTCTAGGAACACTGTGCGTACTGAGATAAGTTAATCCTGGAATTATCTGCTTGAGAGGAGATAAATCCACAGGCTCTGTGTGTGTGTGTGTGTGTGTGTGTGTGTGTGTGTGTGTGTGTGTGTGTGTTCCCAGATCCCCAACGCCTCCAAGAAGAAAAGCAGGTGCTTTCAAAGCAGCCTGAGGGAGACTGAAGTGCAAATGTGGGGCGCTCCACCTGCAGGCAGGTCAAGCCCTGTGGTGTTTTATAGGCGGCATCGTAAATAGTTATAATCCCTCTCTTTGATCAATTTGAAGTCTCTTGAGGACAGACAAAACTGAGTGAAACACAGAATGGAGTATTCAAGCATGTCTAAGGAAATCCTCTTCATATGAAAAAATATATATGGATCAACCCTACCTTCAAAATCTCAAACTCCTCTTTTCTAAAAACATTATGTGTAACAAATCCACAGTCACTGTATTAGTTATTTCCTTAACCTGTCCACAGTATGAGAGCTCTTTAAATCTGGTTATAGTGTAGTTGCTTCACTGAATGACTCTATATGACAAATATTTCCTCTGGTCTTTGTAAAGTGATTTGCTGTTATACAAAAGTACTTTATTATAGATATTTAGTTTTGAGGACAGAAACAGGGAATGGTTCTTCAAGCTGTTGTGCCTTTTCTAAACCCCAGTTTCTTATCTATAAAATCCTTGATTTTGGATACTCGAGTTCAGAGTTCTCTCCCCAGACCTGTGAGAGAATACATTTCTATTGTTTTAAGCCACCAAGTTTGTGGTAATTTGTTAACAGCCCCAGGAAACGAATACAGCCCCAAAGTGGTGAAGATGTGAGTTTGTTCAAAGATCTGAAGGAGTACCCATGAGTAAGATGAGGATTAGCCTGTGATGGTAGTGGAGTATCAAGGTCTAGGCCACATGGCACCTTAGAGAACCTGGAAAGAAGTCTGGATAGTTCAAAGTGTGATAAGAAGCCAGTGAATAGTTTGAGGCAGGAACTATGACCTACTTTTTACAAGGAGAGAGAATGGAAGCAGGGAAGCCAGTGAGAAACATGAGTGAGTGATACTAGTGGCCTGGACGAGGGTAGTGGACGTGGAAATCAAAGGTAGCTGATCAAATCAAGATATAGTCAATAGATAAAGTTGACAGGACCTGTTGATAGATTGGATATGGAGATAGAAGAAAGGAAGAAACCAAGGATGATGCATGTCTAGGTGTCTAGGTTGAGTGGATTGTGACAAAGCCTAGAGAGAAAACAGGTTTGGAACAGCAGATGAGAATTAAGAGTTCAGTCTTGAACATGTGAAGTTTGAGATGGGTGTGGATTATCCAAAGAGAAATGCCAGGTGAGTATCTGAATATACAAAGAAAGGAAAGCTAAAGAAAGATATCTAGGCTAGAGATGTAATTAAAGAATCATTATAAAGATTATATAGATTTTGAGTCCTCAAGGGAAAGACAGTGAAGATAGCTTGGAACTAAACCTTGAGAAATACCAACGTTTAGATATTGGGAAGGGGAAGATTATCCAATAACATTGACTAAGGAAGGCCTATGAGATGAAGGGAAAACAAGGAAAGTATGCTGTCCCAAAGGCCAAGAGAGGGAAGTATTTGAAAATAAAATTATGCTCAGCTTCTACAAATGCTGCTGAGAAGTCAAATAAAACAAGGCCACAGAACTGTCTTTTTGATTTAGCAACATAGAAATCACTAGAAACCTTGACTAAAGCAATATCAGGTGAATGGTGATGGTGGACACCAGATTGGGGTGGGTGGAAGAGTGCATGACCCAAAATAAATTACAGATGGAATAAAAGTATAAACATAAGAACAAAACTATAAAAATATAGTTCTCAAAATATTTTATGAAAATATTCAAGAATTTTTTTTTGTAATCTTGGGGTAGAAAGGCTCTAAAAGAAACACAAAATCAAAACACATACACATTAATATATTTGACAATGCATCAATAATCAAAAACTGCTGTATGATTTTAAAAAGACCACAAATTTTAGAGAAAATAGGAGTTACAAATTTTGTACAATGTATGCAATATAAAAGGATTAGCATTCAGAATTATAAAGAATTTCTGTGAATCAATAAAAAAGATAAATCATTGAGTAGAAAAATGGGTAAAAGATACAAGAAGGCATTCACAGAATAAGAAAACCATGCAGCCAATAAATATACGAAAAGATGCTCAACTTCATTAGTAACCAGAGATATGTTCATATCCTATGCTGGTAAGGGGCCTAGGGACTAGACATTCTCAAACATGGTTGGTCATGGTGGGAATACAAATTGGTACAGCCACGGAAGACAATTTGGCAATATTTATTAGCAAAATCCATTTTGTATACTATGCCCCTCAGAAACACTTATATGTGTGTAGGTGGTGGCTCATTGTGTTTGTAATAGAGAAATGCAGTCAAGGCATCAGCCAGGCAGCTTTCCTTTCTGAAGCTCTGGGTCCTCTTCCAAACACACCCAGAGTTCACTTCCTTGAGGCTGTAGGACTGAGGTCCCCGTTTTCTTGTTGGCTGTCAGCTGGGGGCCGCTCACCGTTCTGGATGGTGCACACAGCCCCCTTCCACATGGCCCCCTCACCACATGACAGCATGCTTCTTCAAGGGCAACAGGAGAATCTGTCCTCCAGGAGAATTTGCTAAGATGGAGTCTTATGTTATGTATTCAAGGGAATGACCATCCCATCAGGCAAAAGTGAATAATATCAAGGAAATTACTAATGAAGTCAAGGAAATTCTTCTCGTCTGGTCTAAAGTAAACAAGCCTTTGATGATTTTGTGCTTATGGATTTAGTTTATTTCCTAGCAGATTAGAAAAACTCAACCCGCTTTTGGTTAAGAATTTTTGGACATCATAAAAATGGTGGCGTTATGGGAGCCTCTTGAAATCTCCCCTGCAATTTACAACAAATTGAAAAACTATAACTCCACAAAGGACTCCTTGCACAGCAGGCAGGCAAGACTAAGAGGCACACTACTGAAATCATCTAAAGGTGGGCAAATTGCTTGAGTAGGGGAAGAGGGAAGGGAGAAAGGCAGAGATGGGGATGCACAGGTGCAGGATGCAGACCTAGCTCAGTGTTCTGAGCTTGCTGCATTCTGGAGCTACCACAGAGGAGAGGGAAGAACTTGTACTAGTAGGGCCCCATTTATGGCCCACAGGGCTGAGGGGACAGCATATAACACGGCTCATGGCAGAGACCTCGGAACAAAGACTGAAGGAAGAAGGCTGAAAACAGTGGTTTAAGCCCTCACTGCCTAGCAGGGAATGGGAAGCCTTAGGCACTGAGCCTAGCCACCCTCTCCCTACCCTCCCAGAGCTCGCCCCGACCCCACCTGCCCAGTGATAGAAGTGGAACAGTAACAGTGTCAGATCAAAAGAACAGAATATTTGCAGTTCTGAGAACTGTGGTCCGCAGACATGGACTCACAACAAAACTAGTTCCAGTAAAGGGGAGGGAGCCATGGAAACAGAACTGGCTGAGTTGGTGGTCACTGCCATTGCTCTGAGCCACCTCTTACAACCCAACCTGTCTCTGTCCCCACATATCTGGTAGGATCCCTGCAGGAGTAAACAGAGCTGCTGAAACACACGAGCTCTGAATCTGGTGTAGGAAGAGCTTTGGAACTTCAGAAGCTTTCCACATCCCCCCATGGAGGCGGGGCCCTATGACCCAGGTGAACTGTTCACAGAGGAGAAGCCCACTTTCCAGGTAATCCCCCCATTGTGTGAGAAGCCAGAATAGTGCAGAGAAAATATAACACTACAGTGTGAGAGAGAATAAAAGGGTGCAGTCGGAGAGAAAAATAAAGCATTCTACCAACACCTACAGTAAAACAAAAGAAAGACCTCTTTCTATCAATCTATTGCAGAACCCACTCCAGTAGATGTCTAGGAAGAAAAAGAATAAATCATAATTGCCATGAATAACCAAGGTAACAAGACACCTCAGAAAGAAAATGAAAAGTCTCCTGAAAATGAACTTAAAGACATGGAAATATGTGACTTAAATGACAGAGAATTGAAGATTGCACTTCTTAAAAAACTTAACGAGCTGCAAGAAAACACAGAAAGGCAGTTTTAAAAAATCAGAAACACAATCAAAGAACAAAATGAACATTTTACCAAAGAGATTGAAATTTTAAAAAGGAACTAAATAGAATTTCTGGAGATTAGGAACTCAGTAAAAGAAATGAAGAATGAAACAGCCAGCTTAAGTAGTATATTTGACCAGGTGGAGGAAAGAATCAGTGACATTGAAGATAGAAATCTGGAAATGACACAGATGGAAGAAGAAAGAGACTTGAGACTTAAAAGAAATGAAAGAACTCTACAAGAACTTTCTGACTCCATCAGAAAGAGCAATATAAGAATAATGGGCATACCAGAAAGAGAAGAAAGAGAGAAAGGAACAGAGAGTATATTCAAACAAATAGTTGACGAGAACTTCCTAAACTTGTGGAAAGAACTGGATCCTCGAATCCAAGAAGCAAATAGAACACCTAATTACCTCAACCCCAACAGCCCTTCTCCAAGGCACATTATAGTGAAGCTGTCAAAAATTAACAACAAAGAAAAAATCCTCAAGGCAGCCAGGGAAAAGAAGACAGTAACCTACAAAGGAAAGCCCATTAGATTATCATCAGATTTTTCAACAGAAACTCTGCAAACCAGGAGGGAGTGGAATCAAATATTCAAACTATTGAAAGAGAGAAATTATGAGCCAAGAATAACATATCTAGCAAAGATATCCTTATGAAGGAGGAATAAAGACCTTTTCAGACATACAGAAGCTGAGGGAATTTTCTAACACACAACCTGCACTACAAGAAATACTGAAAGAGGCTATTCGACCTGCATAAATAGGGATAATTTGTGACAATCAAAACATAAAAGGGGGGAGAGTAAAGGCCTGAACCGGAATATGGGAATGGAGAAAGCAAGCATGCTGAACAAAATGGAATACTCTAGATATGAAACTTTCTTTTACATAAACTTAATGGTAACGACTCAAAAAATATCCAGAACTGAAATATATACTGTAATAAAAGAAGAAACAGAGGGAAACATCATAGAATACCACCATACAGAAATAATAGACAACAACAAAAGGCAAAGAAACAATGGAGACACAGTCTTACCAGAAAACCAAAGATAAAATGATAGGAAATCCTCATATATCAATAATCACCCTAAATGTAAATGGACTGAACTCACCAATAGAAAGGCACAGAGTAGCAGATTGGATCAAAAAACTAAACCCAATCCTATGCTGCCTCCAAGAGACACATCTCAGCTACAAGGACAAACACAGACTCAAAGTGAAACGGTGGAAATTGACACTCCAAGCAAATGGTATCCAGAGAAAATCAAGTGTAGCCATACTGATATCAGATGAAACAGACTTCAGGATAAAAAAGCTAACAAAAGACAAAGACGGACATTTCGTAATGATAAAGGGGACTTTACAACAAGAAGACATAACAGTCATCAATATTTATGCCCCAAATCAGGGAGCACCAAAATATACCAAGCAACTACTGACAGAACTAAAGGGAGAAATTGACCAAAGCACATTTATGGTAGGGGACCTAAATATATCATTGACAGCTATGGCTAGATCATCCAAACAGAAAATAAATAAAGAAATATCAGCCCTAAATGACACATTAGATGAAATGGACATAATTGACATTTATAGAGCACTTCATCCTAGAACATCAGACTATATATTTTTTTCTAGTGTACATGGAACATTCTCAATGATAGACCATATATTGGGACATAAAACTAGCCTCAGCAAATTTAAGAAGATTAAAATCATACCAAGCATATTCTCTGATCACGAGGCTTTGAAATTGGATATCAGCTATAAAAAGAAAGCAGGAAAAACCACAAATATGTGGAGATTAAACACCATACTTTTAAAGAATGACCGGGCCAAAGAAGAAATAAGAGGAGAGATAAAAAGATACATAGAAACAAATGAGAATGAAAATACATCCTACCAAAATTTTTGGGATGCAGCAAAAGCAGTTTTAAGAGGGAAATTTATGTCATTACAGGCCTATGACAAGAAACAAGAAAACTCCCAGATAAATAATCTCACCTTGCACCTTAAAAACTAGAAAAAGAAGAACAAATGAAACCCAAGATCAGCAAAAGAAAGGAAATAATAAAAATTAGAGCAGAACTAAATGAAATAGAGAACAAAAAGACAATAGAAAATATCAATGTGACAAAGAGCTGGTTCTTTGGAAAGATTAATAATATTGACTCACTGAGATAGAAAGAGAAAAGACACTAATAACAAAATCAGAAATAAAAGAGGGGAAGTTATCACGGATGCCACAGAAATACAAAGGATCATCCAAGAATGCTATGAAGGACTATATGCCACCAAATTCAATAACGTAGACGAGATGGAGAAGTTCTTAGAAACATGTAGCCTTCCTAGGCTGAATCATGAAAAACTGGAAAATCTAAATAGACCGATCACTAGTAACGAAATTGAATCAGTCATCCAAAACCTTCCCAAAAGCAAAAGTTCGGAAACAGATGGCTTCACTAGTGAATTCTACCAAACCTTCAAAGAGGATCTAATACCAATCCTGCTCAAACTCTTCCAAAAAATTGAAGAAGAGACAGTACTCCCTAACTCATTTTATGAGGCCAACATTACCCCGATACCAAAACCTGGTAAGGACAGCACAAAAGAAGAAAACTACAGAACAATATCTCAGATGACTACAGATGCAAAAATCCTAAACAAAATTCTAGCAAATCGAATGCAACAATGCATTAAAAAGATTATTCATCAAGACCAATTGGGGTTCACCCCAGGGGCACAAGAATGGTTCAACATCTGCAAATCCATCAATGTTATACATCACCTAAACAAAATAAAGGACAAAAATCATATGATTATATCAATTGATGCAGAAAAAGTGTTTGACAGAATGCAACATCCATTTATGATTAAAACACTTAATAAAATAGGTATAGAAGGAAAATACCTTAACATAGTAAAAGCCATATATGGCAAAACCTCAGCTAATAATCTTAATTAACGGAAAAACTGAAGCCCTTTGCTCTAAGTTCAGGAACAAGACAGGGCTGTCCCCTATCACCTCTGCTTTTCAACATAGTGTTGGAAGTCCTCACCAGAGCAATCAGGCAAGAGAAAGAAATAAAAGGCATCCAAATTGGGAATGAAGAAGTTAAATTGTCACTCTTTGCAGATGACATGATGCTATATAAAGAAAACCCTAAAGACTCCACCAAAAAGCTATTAGAAATAATCAACGAATACAGTCAAGTTGCCGGCTACAAAATCAATGTACAAAAGTCCATTGCATTCCTATATACTAACAATGAAATCTCAGAAAAAGAAAAAGAACCAAAAACAATTCCTTCTGCAATTGCAACAAAAAGAATAAAATACCTAGGAATAAATTTAACCAAGGATGTGAAAGACCTATATGCTGAAAATTATAAGACATTTTTAATAGAAATTGAAGAAGACACAAATAAATGCAAAGACATTCCGTGCTCATGGTCTGGAAGATTCAACATAGTTAAAATGGCCATGTTACCGAAAGCAATATACAGATTTAATGCAATCCCCATCAAAATCCCAATGGCATTTTTTAAAGAAATAGAACAAAAAATCATCAGACTTGTATGGAACCACAAAAAACCCCGAGTAGCCAAAGCAATCCTAAGAAAAAAGAACAATGCTGGAGGTGTCACACTCTCTGATTTTAGCTTGTATTATAGGGCAACAATAATCAAAACAACATGGTATTGGCATAAAAACAGACACACAGATCAATGGAATAGAATTGAGAACCCAGAAATAGACACACATAAATATGGACAGATAATTTTTGACGAAGAAGCAAAAAGCATACAATGGAGAAAAGACAGCCTCTTCAATAAATGGTGCTGTGAGAATTGGAAAGCCATGTGCAAAAGAATGAAACTGGACTGCTACCTGTCACCACATACCAAAATTAATTCAAAATGGATCAAAGACTTAAGCATAAGACCTGAAGCAATAAACTGCATAGAAGAAAACATAGGTACTAAACTTATAGACCTTGGGTTCAAAGAGCATTTTATGAATTTCACTCCAAAGGCAGGGGAAGTAAAAGCTAAAGTAAATGAATGGGACTATATCAAACTTAAAAGCTTCTGCACAGCAAAAGAAACCATCAACAAAATAAAAAGGCAACCAACTGAATGGGAGAAGATTTTTGCAAACAGTGCCATACAATGAACTCATGGAACTCAACAACAAAAAAGCAAACAAACAATTGAAAAATGATCAGAGGACCTAAAGAGACATTACTCCAAAGAGGACATACAAATGACAAATAAACATATGAAAAAATGCTCAACATCACTAATCATCAGAGAAATGCAAATAAAAATCACAATGAGTTATCACCTCACCCCAGTCAGAATGGCTATCATCAACAAGACAAATAGTAACAAGTGTTGGAGAGGCTGTGGAGAAAAAGGAACCCTCATACACTGTTGGTGGGAATGCAGACTGGTGCAGCTGCTATGGAAGGCGGTGGGGAGGTTCCTCAAAAAATTACAAATAGAATTACCATATGACCCAGCAATCCCTCTCCTGGGTGTCTACCCAAAAAATCTGAAAACAGTTATCCATAAAGACATGTGTGCTGCAATGTTCATTGCAACTTTATTTATGGTGGCCAAGACATGGAAACCACCAAAATGTCCTTCAATAGATGAATGGATAAAGAAGTTGTGGTATATATACACAATGGAATACTATTTGGCGGTAAGAAAAGATGAAATAGGACCACTTGTGACAACATGGATGGATCTTGAGATTATAATGCTAAGCAAAATAAGTCAGAAAAAGTAGAGAGCCATATGATTTCACTGATATGTGGTATATAAAACTGAAAACAACTAAAAAACAAGACAAACAACTGAAGGAACAAAAACTCAAAGACATAGACAATAGTTTAGGGGCTACCACTGCCAGAGGGTAAAGGGAGAGGGGTAGTGGGGCTCTAGAAGAGGGTAAACAGTGTCTAATTTATGGTGATGGAAAGAGAACTGACTGGGTGGTGAACACACAATGTGAGATATAGATAATGTATTACAGAATTGTACACCTGAAATCTATGTAACTTTACTAAACATTGTCACCCCAATAAACTTTATTTCAAAAAAAAAGAAAAAGAAAAATTCAATTGTGCAGTATCAGTATTCTCTGTCCTTTATCTTTAACTTGTAAAACTGATTTGCTTACTGACCTCAAACTTTACTTTTTGATCAGACCAAGGGGGTAACCAAATGAACTAAACTATGCTACGAAAAAAACAATCCCCGAAACCCTAAGCTTCCCGCTAGCTCTCTGCCCTGCGGCTGCGTGTACAAATATTTCCATAGCTTCCTATCTCCTGGCGAGCACTGGGAAATGCTGTCAGAAGCAAGTTGTGTGCAGGGTTGTGCAACCTAGATTTTGTTTTTCTTTGTTTCTGTTGTGGATAAGCTTCTTTTCCATTGATGATGTAGGACTTAATTAGGACTGAGTAGGACCAGCAGTAGAAATATGCATATAGGACCTGGGATTTCCTGCAGAGCTTGTCATCTTTGGAACAGTCTCTGTGGAAATGAAAGTCACCCCCAGCCCCGTTGTTCCCTGTGGCTATGATAACACAAAGCTGTGTTCTTTGGACACTTTTTGCTGCCCCAGCAGTTCATAAGAGATTTCCTCTTTGTCATTAAGCCACCATTATGAGCAAATTGTTTTGTCAGTTGGCCAGGACCTCCAGATACTCAAGGATCATATGAGCAGGAAACTCCAGCTGCGTGTGTGGAGGTGGGGTAGCCGTGCCTTAAAGAAAGTTTCATTTTTGTTTCAAGTTGTCATAATCTTTTATTGGGTTCAACAACATTAGATGAAAACACATCCAGGGGTGTTTCTACATCTGGAACTTAGCTATCCTGCTGAGGATAGTCAGGGCGACTCCAGGGAATAACTATGGAAAACAATCAGGAAATCATTTGGAGAGCCAGAGAAAGAACTTTCCATTGTACCAAGATGCTCAAAGAATGTTAGACCCTATGTCAACCCCATATGTGCCCAGGGAGTAATCAGACTCTACCACGGGCCCAGTTCTCCTTACTTCATCCAACTGTGGTTCATCAACTATTCATTTCTCTAGACCGGGGCCGGCCTATGCCCTACCCAGCACCTGCTCTGGCAGGAAGTATATATGAAGTCTTAAACCAGGGCTGACTGATTCATTGTTCTCAAGTAATTGGTGATGTCTGTGGCTTAATTTGCTAAACTCTCTGCACTCCCCATATGTTTCTGGCCCAGGCCCATCACCTCACATTTGATTTTGGTTCAACCACCTGTATTCTCTAGCCTGGTTTTTGATTTTTGGTTTTCACTCGTTTCCTAACCCTAAACTCTCCCTTTTAGAGTCCAGACCCTGGTTCTCTCCTAGTTTCAGTGCCCACTTGATCACTGATGTCAGGTTTTCACATCAAGGCACCCTGACCTCATTCTTGACTTCACTCCACCTTCCCGCAGGATGAAAGCTCCAGCTTAGGGAAGTAGTGGGATAAAGGATATGAATATCTGGTGACTACATTTCCTGGTACATACAAAGCTGAACGATTAATGGTATGATTAGGGCTATGAAATAAATACGGATGTCAAAATGATGGGATCAAAATGGCACCATAACAATATGCCCTCCTGCTGCCCAAGTCTTACAAGACAATAACTGTCACAAGGAAACATGAGTAGCTCTCGTTTCGTAGCACTTCCGAATTTAGAGAGTACCTTTACATCTCATACTTAATAGACTCTAAAATTGTAGGGTACATTTTTTAATATATATTTTAGCATTTCTGAAATCTATATGCATCTTACAGTCAGTGTCTTACAATCACTGTAGGCCAGGTATCAGTTATCATCTCGCTGTCATTGCCTAAGATTTAAAAATGCCAGCATCAAAGTCCGCAGCAAGGATGGCAGCTGCCTGGAAACGTCCCAGGGACAATCATCTTGCAAGTTCTAGGGAACAAATTCTTTGGTGGGGAGGGAGGGGCGGCAAAGACAGTGAATCAGATGGGTTTGGAAATTCTTAAAGAGGAAGCCAAAGAAGGTGAACTCTAAATAATTGCAGAGCCAGCTTAGGAGCTCAGCCCCATCGGCTTTCAGCTATTTGATGGATTTCTTTTTAAAGAAGCACTATAGCATTACAACTCTTCATGGCACAGAGGGCAGTTCATGTAGAACAACACAGTTTTCAGTGACTCTGAGTCAAAAAATAATTTGGAAGAGTTAAGGTATGAATGTGAAGATGTTTCTAATTTATTTTTCTTGTGTTATCCTTTTTATAAAGGCATATAGATTATAAAACCCATGTCTAAGTACTAAAACAGCTTTTTTAATAGCATAAGACAGAAATTCTGCATGATAAGAAAACATTGTCTCATATTTTGGTAGTATTTCTTCTTTCTTAGAAATGATGCCCCTTTAGAGGGTGGCTCTCAGATCATGGAATAGGTGTCCATTTGGTCACTGAGAAATAGGGGACCCTTTGTCCTCTAGTGTGGCCCACTGGCTCTCCTTTCGGCATGAAATGGATTCTGAGTTGGTAGAATTCAGCAGTTTCCTTCTGCTCTGGTGGACTGATTCAGCTATGGCCACAGAACTTTCCTTACTTCTCCGTTTTGAGACACAGTATCCACCTACATCAAGATCGAAGTTGATAAGTGCTTTTAAAATCACTGTGCCTCGTAAGGAGCCAAGCTCAGAGATGGAATAGGGAAAACTATGTGAAAGTACAAAACATCTGCCAACATTCGCAATGCAGAGGAGGCTGACAGGCAGTTCGTTTGCTGGGCCAGCAGCCTTGAGAAATGTAAGGAAAGTGTGATGAGGAAACGTTGCAATCAAACTTAGTGGGACCACAGCTATCCTTCATGAGTGAACAGTGCTTATGCCAAGATTTGATTTGAACCACAAGAGCCAATATCTACATCTCTTTGGGGGAAAGACTGATATCTTATTGTTATGGGCTATGACATACAGCATTTTCCTTCCCAACAGCCACCCAGTTTCTTTATTGAGAATTATACCCTCCTGTGGAGCATTTTCTTGACCAGAAGGCCATCCTGGTTCCGCCCTCTCTCTCTCTGACTCTCCCCAGTATGGAGGCCAAGGGCGCCAATACGTCCTTCATCTGCCTCTTGCTACAGCTAGGTTGGGCCAGGGACCTAAGCTTGGCCAATCAGACGCTTGCTCTTAGGGACTTTGTATTCTGTGCATGTGACAAGAGGAAGGAGAGGAGTTTCAGAGGTTAGATGTATCACAGTGGTGCCAACCATTGTCAAAGTGATGTCGTGATCACATTGTACCTGCAACAGACTGTTCCCTGGTTTATACTCTATGACCCTTCTCTCCAGCTATTTCATGGTTCTTGCTGTCCCAACACTGTTCTTTCAGCTTTTCACCAATTCTGAGAGCCCGCAATTATATTCCCTTAGTCGTACATTGCTTCCAAGAGGCAGAGCGAGTTTCGATTACTTGCTACCAAGAAGCCCGGCCAATTCAATAGCATCTCATGTAGGATAAGTGGCACCTCAAAGGAGAGGAGAGCCTGCAGACTTTCCCCATCATTAGAGGGAAGAGATGAAGGAATGGAGTCTTCCTCTGGAGATCTTTAAGAACGTGATGATGTTGCCTCTAACGTAGGGTGGTCCTGTCAAAAGGATAACAGATGTGACCTTCTGTGGTTCTCTCTCCCCAAGATTAGGTGGACAGCGTGTGTGCTGCAGAAGTTCAGCAGGAGAGTCTAGACCAAGGACATGGAAGTTTCTGTACCCAACAACCTCCATTCTGTCTTTTCCTCCCTAAGGTACCAAAGGATAGAAAGCCAGATTTGTTTAATATTTTAAAACGAAACATCTTTTCAAGGTTCTGTACATATCTTTGCCTTGCCAGACCAAGGACCACCACCCCCAACAAAATCGTAGATATCAATATTTTTTTTGGAGGCGGTTTTGGAGACAGGCGGACATGCGTCCTGGGAGAAGATGGTAGAGAATGTGGATGCATTTATGTGGCATTCAGAAATAATTATTTTGTTGATAAAATTATCCTGGACATTTCATTGCATATTTAAGGAAAATTACAAAACAGAAGTTGGCAATCAGTGGCACCTCTCAGAAGAAAGATTGGGACATGGCAGTCTCCAAAGTTGAGTCTTGCTTGGTGCCCTTGGTGAACTATACCATTAATGACTACCAATGTAGGAAGATTCAGAATTGCCCATATCCAAAGGTGGTTTGGAGGTGCTCAGCTGTATTGCCCTTATTCTTCTCTGAGGCGCTGCAGGATGGGGTGGGGGCCTGTTGCCATGGTTCCTTGAGTCCCAATCCATTTGGCTCTCAAAGTCAGTACGGTGTTTCCCATGGGAATTAGATTTCTGAATCCCCAACAGGACAATCCAAACTGAATTATTCTTCCAGTCGAGGTAATACATGGGACCGGCTGGGCATATTTTTCATGCAGCTGGCCAGGCTGAGCATTTCTGGTTTGGATGGCTGAATTAGCCTCAGAAGCACTCTGCAGGTGTTGACAACGTGGTACTGGCCAAGAGAGTCCAACATGCGGGCCACTAAGCTCCCCCCCTTTTCCTCAGCATTAGAAGAAACAAATATTAAGGGATCTTTCCAGTAACTTGCTCTAAAATCATCAGGAGAATTTGGGGCAAAGGTACAAAGTTCACTGACCCAGTCATGAATGTTTCTATGCATTATGCATAACCTAAAGAGAGACTAAAGACGAACACTTCCAGAAAGAGATAAATACATAAGAAAACTGGAAGTTACTGGTAAGCCTTACCACAGACAAAGAGCAGGGCTAAAGTAGTCAGTCTCTGGGCAGCACATCTGAGTTCCACATTTAGGGAGTTTTTTTTTTTTGAAATGGAAGTTGATACCTTAAGGCTTATTTGCTCACACTTCAATTTGGGAAGAGTTGGCAGGGAGATGAAAATGAGGTCCTGTCACAGTGTGAAGTAAGAACGATGGCACGTAGTTGAGGAAGTCAACTGGGGAAGTGGTGGGAGGGAGGTGTCTGAGATGACTAACCTCCTTCACTTGTTGTTCTAGAGCAGTGCTCCTCCAATTTCATGTGCATGAGTAACCTGGGGCCTTGTTCCCACACAGACTGCTGGGCTTCACCCTCAGTTTCTTCTTTAGTAGCGTCTGGACTGGGGCCTGGGAATTTGCATTTCTAACAAATTCCCAGGTGAGAAGCTGATGCTGTTGGTCTAGAGACTACACTTGGAGAACCACTGATGAGAGCCCTGTGTTGGTTACAGCGAGTATGAAGCAGGGTAGGGAGCCTGAAGATACGTATGGTTTGCTAATACCCACAGCGCTCTTAGTATGTGGTCTGCACACCTGCTTACGTCTGCACTTGGGCCCGCATTTTATGGGCACTAGTTAAAGTCTCAGGGAGTAAATCTTGGAAGAAAGTCAAGTAGCTTGGCTCTTTAGAATGCTCTAGAACTTATTTCCTGACTCAGACAATATGTCCACACATAGAAGATGTTAGTAAAACTATTCTCCTGGAGGCTAATGAGTAACATATCAGGAGAAAGACCAGGCCCAATTGTCCTTGGCATTATGTAAAAAATGAGGAAATGTGACTCTAAGAACAGAGACAGTAGAACAGTTAATTCAGAGCAATCTTGATATTGTCAAGGTGCTGGCAACATCCATCCTTTAAGTCTCAAATTCCTGCTCTTTGGCAGGCAACTTCAGGCTGCCCTGGCAGACTGCTGGTGGCTGCTGTGGGGACGTGGGTGTTATTCTGGCTCTCATTAGTTGAGATGGATTCTTCTTGTTATAAACAGTTCAAGGACTTCTGCTTCGTAATGAGTCAGGCAAGATGTTTTGGCGGGGCAAGAATGGAGGAATGCGTATGTGTGCGCATTTCAGAACATCAGTTTTCAACTCCTCTTTCCTAAGGACCCCTTTACAGTCTTAAAAATTATTGACTATTGCAAAGAACTTTAGTTTATGTAAGTTAGACCCAGTAATATTTATCATATTAGCAATTAAAACTGAGAAATTTTAAAAACATTTATTTATTAATTTATTTAAAAATAACTACAATAACAATACGTTACTTTTTAAATGTTTTGTATTAAAAACTATATTTTTTCAAAACAAAAAAATTAGGAGAATAGCGGCATAGTTTTACATTTCTGCAACCTTTTCAATGTCTGGTTTAATAGGAGACAACTAGATTCTCATATCTATTAGGATAACTTGAAAGGGGAGGAGCATTTTACCAGCCTTTTTAGGTAATTGTGCATATTTTTCTTTGTTACTATATAAAATCCCTACAAGTGGTAGTTTTTTTAAAAGTCAGCTGGAATGTAGCATCCCAAACCGTATCAATGAACTATTCATACTCTGTTACATTAAAGTCCATTGGTCTTCCATGCACTTTGAATATCTTTTTTTCATACTTAATGTTGGAGATATAATAAAATTAATACTATTTCTGCTTCAATCCATGTAATCTTAATTGAGACTTTTTTCCCTCTGAGTTTGTGGTGATAAGGAACAGAATGAGTACTAGCAGAATTTGGTGCCATTGCCCTGGTTTGTGATAAGACATCAGCAGTGTTACTCACCATTGCTTCTGTGTGAATGTCAAGAGAGTGGAAAACATAAATAACATGTCAGTATCATTAGGAAAATAAAGTTGGCTCTGTAGCTTTTTCCGGAAAGTTCTCAGTGACTCCCAGAAGTTCATGGACCATAACTTGAGAACCACTATGCTAGGAGAGTGAGGTGACAACTACGGCCTCCATTTTTATCTTGTTGGCTCTCTGATCCTTCATCTCTCAATGTGACTGTTAAAGAAAATACAAAGATCACATTTAAACTCTTCTAGGGCCGGCCCAGTGGCTCAGGTGGTTGGAGCTCCATGCTCCTAACTCCAAAGGCTGCCAGTTCGATTCCCACATGGGCCAGTGGGCTCTCAACCACAAGGTTGACAGTTCAATTCCTCGAGTCCCACAAGGGATGGTGGGCAGTGCTCCCTGCAACTAAGATTGAACACGGCACCTTGAGCTGAGCTGCCGCTGAGCTCCCAGAAGGCTCAGTTGGTTGGAGCACGTCCACTCAACTACAAGGTTGCTGGTTCGACTCCCACAAGGGATGGTGGGCTATGCCCCCTGCAACTAGCAACGGCAACAGCGCCCTCCACAACTAAGATTGAAAGGACAACAACTTGACTTGGAAAAAAGTCCTGGAAGTACACACTGTTCTCCAATAAAATCCTGTTCCCCTTCCCCAATAAAATAAAATTAAAAAATCTAAAAAAAAAAGAAAAAAAACAAAACAAAAAAACCTTCTAATTTATTCACAACATCAAATTACAGGGCCCAAAAAAAAGAAAAGAAAAAAATTTACCAAAAAAACCAGTTTCTTGAATGTAATAAAAATGATAATTAGTAACCCAATAGGGAGTTACCCTCCTGGCAGTCGGATAATGAAATACAGGACCCTCTAGAATACATAGGAAAATATAGGTTTGAACTTGCTGTAAATTTATAGGTACTATTATGAGAAACATTTTAAAAGATGGAATGCAGTGGTGTCCATGATTCTGTTCTTGTTTCTGTTTGGTGGGGGTAATAGGCATGACTGGGACCTCTGAGAACCTGGTGGTGCTGGGATCTGAGTAGGGGGGTGGGGCGGCGAATACAGAGCCAGGCGTCTGAGGAGGAACTCTAGGGAAATGGTGGGTGTGAAGATGGTTTAAATGGAAGAAGCTCTGACTTGAGCCCACCTACTCCCTGCTGAACTGGGTCTGGCAACGAGGCTCCTGAGAGATCAGAGAGCAGCAGAATCTAGTCTTTCAGTCACACTTATCCTGCAACTGCGAGGTCGCAACCACTTTGGCTCCACGTCCTACATCATCCTAGACTTTTGTCTTCCCCTGACCCGACGCTTGGACTCCTTCGTCTTGGCTGTTTGTCTGGTAGACCTCCGACGTGCTCTATATTAAGCGTTCAGTCGGCTTGGCTTGGCTCTTCTGGCCTCTAGAACTCCTTTCTCACCCCTCTCCCTGCATAAGCCTACTTCCTGGTCTCGGACTTGAATTGGGATCCAGTGCTTCCTTGGTCTTGACCCTGACCAGACTCCGGAGACTGTGTGGGGTTTTGGTACAGATGTCCTGTTAACCTCACAGAGTAGAGTAAATCCAACAACACATTTCCAGGGCCAAAGGGATTCCTTTAGATACTCAGAGAGCAAGTTTGTGGTGGAGGTATGGCTGGGACGCTTAATGCATTGCAATGAGGAATCACAAAACATACTTTTTTAAAAAAGTCCCCTCTCAGAGAGTGTGTTGGCACCATCTGTGCTGTTGATACCTAGAACCAAGGAAACTCAGGCTATCCAGCTGCCCATCACCTCCCTCCCCCACTCAAAACAGAAGTGGCCATGAGGCTTCTTTCTGGGAATTAAACTCAGAGTTTGACCCCTCAGGCAAAGAATGAACTGAGCAGAAGCAAGTAAGTCAATAGCCAAGGGCAAGTTTTGTAGAAACATCAACATCATTCATGACAGAAGCACAACCCTCCAGGGACTTGTGAAGGAAACCCAGAGGGTCACCAGATGCAGCTGTGTGGTAGCAGAGACGTTGTTTCTCCATCGCTTCATCTTTAGAGCCCACTCAAATGTCTAGCTCATAGTCAGTACGCAATAGAGATCTGATGTGTAAAGGAATTAATGACTAAAGCGTCTGAACAAGAGCAAGGCTGACCTTGGACATGAAGGAGAGGGCACTCCTGTCTCTCTACATCTTCTTCCCATGAGTTTGGATTTTGAGCTGTCTAAATAGGATCGATGATGCTTCCAGGCAATGAACATAGCCTTGGCCCCCTGGAGGGCAGGCACGAAGCAGGACAAAGCAGCAGGTGTCCCAGGAAGGCTGAGATGACAGTATTTTGATGCCAGATGGTCTGGTTGTATGTTAGTTTCTTTGTTTATTTCTCTTTTGCTATCCATAAACCTTTAGTTTAATATTCCAATGCTATCATAACTGTGTTATAGGGAATAAATGGAAGGAGTTTATGTCCACATTTGGGTCAAGGCTTTAAAGAAGAGCAGTTCCTTGTGGGCTGGCCTAAAATAATCCTAGAAGGGAGATGGTTTCCAGGGAGACAGGCATCAGGATTACAAGGACCCAGCTGTCTCTCCTTGGAGAGTCTTCATTTATTGATGCAATTTTTATAAAACTCAACATTGTGCCTTGCCGTGCTATCTTTGACCAACTTGCGCCTGTTACTTCCTACAGCTTAGGAGGACCTGTCGGAGGCAGTGTCTAGAAAATATGCACATGGCATTAACCTGAGACTCCCTCTAACCACTGGTTGTGGTAATAAAGCCACAGGATTGTCCCCACTAGATCACCGGCCTCAGGTTGGGGGGAGGGGAGACGGAGCCACCCAAGTGACAGGAGCTGATGTCTGCAATCACTTTGGAAGCGTTGTTGACTTCAATATCATTACACGGAGTAGCACTTAAGGGCAAGGCAGTTTTGTGGGCAGCTTTCTGACACCCACTGATTTCAAGTTGGCTTAAAAAATCATTTAGTTGCTCTTCTAACAAATACATTTTTTCAGACAAGTGCCCTCCACAAGGGGAGGGCAAGCTCCCTACCTCCTGACTGACGCAGCAGTGAGGAGCTCCAGGGCTAATTCCGTCTGCAGTCAGGTTTCTACAGTTAGAGATCTACACAGGCAGCTTAATGCTATAATGCTCTGAAAAGTCAATGGCTGTGGCTGGCATTTGGGAACACTTTCTGTTTGGCAACTTAGTATATGATGACATATTTAAAATTTTTGTATCCGATTTAATTAGAAACGAAGTTTATACCACATTCATCTGCGTTGTCTCACCCCCTAGAATCCCCTGGTACATTTTGTCATAGATTTTTTTTTTCTCAAGGGCAATCAAAATCTCCCCATACAATAGAAGCATAGTTCAGAGGTAAAGAACTTGGGCTCTGGAATTGGACTGACCTGTTCAAGTCCTGCTTTCAGTCCATGTGCCATATCTTAGGCACCCTCTGCCCTCATTTGTCCATCTGCAAAGTGAGGGTGGCAGTACTCACTCATCAAGCAGTCACGAGCACTAGTGGTAATAATCTATGTCACGCGCCGAGTGAAGTGCCTGATCTATAACAGGGCTTCCACAAATAATAGAAACTACTTTTGAAAATAAATTATTAGCCATTGATGTCATTGGTACATTCTTTCAATCTCCTCTAGTACTTCTACTTTAAAATGTTCTGTTCCCTCATCAGACCAGACGACAGAATGTGAGTTCAGGAGCTGTGGTCACTGCCTGCTTCCCCTGCCCCCACCCTCTGCTTTCCTTCCATGTCTCAGGGGCCTCCTTCTGGCAGCTTCTTAGGGTGACCCATGCCTGGAGCTGCAGAAGGAGGTTTGTCAGAGCACATCTTTGGAGCAGACAGGAGACCGGTACCACAGGAGCCGTTCTCCTGTGAGACACGCCTTCGCTGAGGAGTCCGTGTTGCTGCTCACCAGGCGAGGCCCTGCAGGGGACAAGCCAGGCGAAGGGGGGCAGGAGTCGGGCTCCCCTGAGGACCTCGCACCTGGGATCCTGGCTTTTACAACATAGGCCTTGGACTGGATGTATGTGGTATCACATATGTGTGTGGTGCATGTGATATGTGATGTGATTGGTGTGTTGTATGTATATTCATGTGTGGTAGATGTGTGTCTGTGTGTGGTGTGTGTCTGTGGTGTATTTGTATGGTATGTGTATGTCTGGGTGTTGTGTGTGCATGCCTGTGGAGTGGCATAAATGTGAGGTGTGTGTGTGTCTCTGTGTGGTGTGTGTCTGTGATACGGCATGCATGTGATGTGCATGTTTATGCACGTGTGTGTGCGTGTGTGTGTGATGTCCTTGACGTTGGAAGACGGGGCACTTCCGAGTTTCCTGCTCGTGCCTATATGCAGCAGTCACCTCACGCAGGCCTCCAGCCAGCCTCCCTTAAGTGCTTTAGCCCCTGGCACCTGTGCCTTTTGGATGTAGACCAGCATCTTGGAGAGAAGTAAGACTTTGCCCCAAGATGGGAGGATGCCAGCTGCCTTCCTCGCTTCAAAGCAAACCAGCCTTTCCTGAGCTCCACAATGAGAAGCCCCACCTTTTTCCTGGCCTGAGTGTTTACTCCCTTCTCTCAAGTGTCCAGGGACCGCAGCTGAGCCGTCGCCATTTCCACCTCTTTACAGCAGCCTGGTTCAAAGTAGCATCACAGCCTGTGGGTCCCTGGCCTCCCCTGCACCCTGAACACCGGGTGGATCCACTTTGCAGAATGAGGTGGTGTCTGCAGGTGGACATGGCCCTGTTTCTCGCCCGCTGCCCCACAGGGTTTCCAGATTAACCTTCCCCACGTCTGTCGAGACTTTTGTAAATGGTTTATCCCCAGAATGGGAGGGCCCTGCAGACCCACAGCTGGAATATTCAGAGTGAAATTTTCTCCAGTCGGGGATCCAGCATGCCAATACTCCAAATGAACTGCCAACATGAGGACAGGGTCTGTGGTTAGATTTCGGCAGTGAGCTGCCTCTGTTCTGTCTCCGGAGCAGATCTGTCCCACAGTTATTTTGAAGGTAGAAAAACAGATTGTATAGAGCAGACTTAAGTGAAGACTCCAGAACCGAATGCATGTGCTTGATGAATTATTGCCTTGCTCCTCCATAAGTTCCAAGCCACATGCTTTGGGCTCTCCCTACGAGTGACCTGCGTGGGTGCCGCCAGCTGGAGGCGCCCTCCCAGGCCCAGGCTTTGGCACCAGCCAGGGTGGAGCATTATCCCGTTCCTGCTGGCAGCAGGGAGGACTGAGTTTGCTCACTGTAAGGGAGATTAGCTTGGTTCCAGCCTGGAATTGTTTTATAGGCACTCAGAATCTGAGGGTGTCACTGCTGAATGTGTACCCAGAACACCACAGGTACAAAATCATAATGACCCCTAAACCTAGAAGGGAGGGGGCATTTTGCCTTCTTCCTCCCCTCTTCCCTGCTCCCTAACATCCTGACATGTGACTGTCTTAAAAACAAAGAGAGACTGGGAGAAGCGTGGCTTGTTTTGATGGATGCTGTCAAGGAAACATTTTAAAATGGAACATGATGGGTCGTGGAAAAGGCCTCAATTGCTTGAACTGAAATTTCCTTGGTGCCTGAGGTTTCATGATGGTCTTTTTGGAGCCGCGACAGTGTGGGGCTCAGGGGGTGCAGCTGCCAAAATGCTGAGACGAATCTCGTTACACATTTTCCCTTTTCATTTGATCTCCTGGCAAATTGCAACGTGGGGCTACAGTGAAGTTCTCGGGTGTTTCTACTGCATCTGTGGATATTCTTGATATATAGCTGAGTATTGTGCAGCGTACGTCTGTCAGGGATATAAACTTGCCCTTGGATTTGAGGTTTCCCTACACACCCCCGTCCCCATCTCACCAGAAGGCGAGCGCTCATTTTCTGTCACTGCTGCTGCCTCACAAAATGGAGCACAGATGTCTTGATCGATGGGAAGCCTGCCCTGAGAGTGAGAACAATGGCTCCTGTCCCCTCCGGGCTGCCAATGACTGTTTCTTACTCTCAAGCCCTGACCGTTTAATGATCACTGTGGTGATGGCATGACTTTTGGTAGGTCCTGCTCCTGGCTAATATATTCTGAGTGCCTGGTACGCTAAAGCACTGAGCCAAGCAGTTTGTGTGTGTTTGGTCATTTAATCTTCAAGCAATCTCACAGTGTAGGCACTGCTGTTGTCCCCATTTTTAGATGAGGGAGTCGAGGCTCAGAGAGGTTGAGTAGCTTGGCTAAAGTCACACAGCTAGTTAATTGTGAACTGGAACCCAACTTAGGTTCTGTCACTAAAACCAGAGTATTCTATTTCCCACTGGGATTGAAAGACCTGAAAGTAGGCATTTGGGGAAGGAGAGCTGATAAGTCCAGCCCCAGCCCTCTGCCTGCCTTTGAGGGGATGGTCTGTCTGATCATAATGAGCACAGATTCTTTGCTGGGGCTCTTGTCCACGTCCATAGCTTGGCTTCAGGGTGCCCATGAACCCTGCTACAACTGTCCGTAAGATCTTGTGGGGACATGTGACATGTTATTGTCTGAAGAAAGGATGCGTGATTTCAGTGATTCATAGAGGGTTGGAGCCCCTCAAAATATTAAGAATATTAAGGGTCACATCACTGTACTACATCGTCTGCCCCTCTTCTAGGCTTTCTTTTGCTCCTCCTCATCTCTGCTGTCCACCCCGTTTTCTTAAATAATTAGGAATTCAACCCAAGGCTTGTTTGATGGTAACATGAGGTAAAAGGACCACCAAGACACTCACCCAACTCTTGCAGTGTGAGCAGACCTGCCCAACTGCCGTGTTCCTTCTGATGTGTGACCCAAACTCGGTGGATTTCGGACCATTTCTGAGTGGAGACACTGGGCACAGAACCGAGGAGGCTCCCTGCTGGCCCGATTCAAGGTGATTAACAATAGAGTGTGAGAGTCTAGTTTTAGTGGTGTGAAGGATCGTGGGCCCACATGTCTGCTGAGCTGAGGTCCCTGCCTCCCTGTGCTGAACTGTCACCAGAAGCTTTATGTGGAATCACAGTTGGTCTTGCCCACCCTTTAGGCAGGGTTTTGAACTTGAGGGCCCCACCAGTGACAAGACTATTATTTCCCTGTTGAGCAGACAGAACGTGGCAGAGGTTGGAGAAAGATTGCGCCCTGGTCTTTCTGACCCATTTTCTTGAAGTATGAGCTGTCACTTTAGGCAAGGGGAGGGGTGTAGAGATGAGAACCCCAAACACTGACTGTTCCCTAAGTGATAGTTTTCATCTGAATGGGGGTCACGTCAGAAATAAACCCTCTGAGTTATAGACGGTCACAGGCACACTGGACGCAAGTAATTGTAGTGCAAGTTTAAAGAAGCCTTGATGAAAGCCTGGACGTTCACTTCCCAAGATCTCTTTTTCCCAACTATCCATGAAACCTACTATATCAATTTTTCCCTTTATCTTTGGTTGAGGATAATTGGCCTTCATAGTTGGGCAACAGATTTCAAAACATAATTTCTTTCTTCTTTGCTGTCTCATTTCCAATTTGAAAATAGCCTTCCTTTGGTGGGTTAAGACCACCTCTCACACTTCTTAAATATTACCCAAATAAGGCTATTTTGTTCTTTTGATTAACTTCTCTGATTACACCTAAACCTGGATGAGAAGTGAGTTTTCTGCCACATCTGGTTAAAGATGGGCGAATATTCTGAAAATTCTTTGGTGGACTAGAGAAGCAGGGGTATTAGTTTGCTTGAAACTAAGAATTGGTTTAAGCTTTAAGCTGCCTTAAGTCATTTTTGGAATAAGGCATGTGGAGGTAAATTAATAAAGGATTTGGACCCTGCTTTATACCCAGAAGTGGGTCGTGATCGGGGGCCAGGAGGTGAGCCAAGTGCCTTGGGGAACACACCGTTGCTTGTTTACTGTTTGGACAGAAGAGAAGGCTCCTGGGAAAAGGCCTGGGCTTAAAAGAATTCCTCCCCTTAACCGCGAGCTTTCAAACTTATAAAGAATAGAGTTCAAATAAAGCCCTTCTTATTCTTGCCTTCTAGAAGAACTGTGACTCAGAGGTGGGGAAGGTCCCTGCTTACTTGGAGCCACAAGGTCCTCACGGTGCGTAACATGGGACATTCAGACACTGACTGCGGGGCCCTGCACCTGGTCTGCTCCTTGCCAACATGTGACCTTGAAAAAGTAACTTAACCTCTGTGTGCCACAGTTCCCTTATCTGTAATGTGCAGGTAGTGACTCGCTTTGTGGGGTTGTAGTGAGGATTAAAGGAGTTAATATACTGTATGTACTGGCTAAGGTCGTAATTGACTTGTGGTAAGCATTAGGTAAAGGAAAGGTTAGCTATGATTGCTGCTGCTGTTATAAAAATCACCTTCTTCATTCTATAGGATGTCAGAGTCTGAATTGCTGGACTTTTAAGGGTGCAGTCTTCCCCAACTCTTCTTTTCCTGCCAGAATCCTACCATGCCAGACAAAAGTCTGTTTCTCCTCCTCTTAAAGGTCTCTAAGAAAGGTCTCCCCCGATTCTTCAGTTATTTGATCTATATCAAACACAATCTGTCTAGTCAGAAAGTTTTCCTTATAAGTAAATTAACCTCTCTTCTTGAAATTACAGCCATTTCCTCTCACTTAAGCCACGTTGAGACAGAGAAGTGCTTTTCTCTTTAAAATAACTCTCCTCCATTTAAATGCTCTGTTAAATCCCTTTTCTGGCTTTTCTTTTTCTGGAAGGAATTAGAATCATTGAACTTTTCTCTAGGGCTTACTTCTGTTACCAACTTCAATTGTTCTTTTTGCCGTCTTGTTTTTTGTATATCACTTAAAAACCAAAGCCACAAATGAAATGAGCAAATTATGACCATTCTTGCTGCTGCCACAGGCGAGTGAGAGATTCATAGCCCTTGCTCATTCTATTCCTATTCATTCTTGGTGCCATATTTGTTTTCATGGCCACAATCAAAGATATGAATGAATGACTCCCACGCTTCAACTGAGGGGACCCTTCCTGACCGTCTTCAGTGTCTCATCACTTTCTTCTACCTATTCACCATTTTCAGATGTTGTGATCTTTTCGAGCTTGTTCAAGGGGCTAGACTCACATCCAATTTGGGGCTCAGTCTTAAATTTAATGAGCAACGTGAGCTGCTTGAGGAAGAATATTTAACTCTATATCCCAGTACTCATGACCCCTGGCTCACAGTAGGTCTTCAGGATACATGATAGATAAATTTCCTACGCCATTGCTAACAATATGAGGGGATTGGTCTTGTTAGGGTAACATTCTGTGATAGGCTTTGTCTCCCATATTCCCACCGAGACCTGGTTGAGAAGTGTGCAGATAAATGGGATTGTTTTCAAGTAGTGTGTGCTCATACGGAAATGTTCTTAGAGTTTCAACTCCTGTTATTTTGTCTTAGAGTTGGAAATTCTTGAGAAGCATTTGCAAAGCCTCACAAAGGGAAAACTTGAAGTGCTTAGGGCCTGGATGCCGTGTTAATGAGCTCTTTGGAGAGATATGGAGGGAAAAAGCGGGACATTGTGAAATCAAACTAACAATTACAGTGTCTTATAACTCCAATTTGGTTGGGAACTTTTGGTTCAAGTCATACTTTCCACTGGGCCACTGTCTGTGAGTAGCATTCTTTACCGAGAATTACACCGCCCCTCGTTAAGCGTCCGTAAGTCAGACTTATTTCCATCTACTCCAGTGTGTGTACCCTCCACCCCAGTCTGCTGGCCCTGCTCCCTGCCGCCTGCCTAGTTTCATTTCTATGGCTCTGCTCATGCTATTTTCTTGCTAGGGACGTCCTGCCCCTCTCCAGTCTAGGGACATCTATGCAGCATTTAAATCCATCCTAACCTTCCTTCCTCATCGTCATTATTCTCTCCTTGTTCATATCAGTATGTGCAAGTTTTGTCTTCCTAATAACTTATCATTGAAGGTGAACCACTTCTTTTCCAACTCTTAGTCCCAAACCCCTAGTCCAACCCCTAGTGGTGCAGAAAAATAAGATCTGGACCATGTACCCCAAACCCAACCAATTCCCAGAATCACCTGGGAACTTTTAAAAAAGATCTACTGCATCAAAATCTCTGGAGGTGGGGACAAAGAATCAGCTTAAAAATAATAATAATAAAAGTCGCTGGAGCTATGTCTGATGATAAGTCAAATATTGGCTTTTCGTTCCCTGGGGATATTTCTGTATTTACTTATTGTTATATCCCGCATCACATCCAGCTCTAAACTAAATACCACTGCTCTTTCCAGTTAATCAATTTTGCATCAAGATAAACAAGGTTTTACTTGGCAACTGTCATTTCCCATTCCTCCTATTTTGAAAGATGGCTCTTCCTTGGCCAACACACAGAAAAATTGTATTTAGCTTCGTGCTATTTAGCTTAGCTTAGTAATGGTTTTGTTCCTGACATGCTTGTCCATTCTCAGAAGACACGACCCCAACTGCTACCATTACCACATCCATCATACTTTTCTAGGCTGTGTCTATTTAAATGTGGTGTTGGGCTGGGTGTCCATTCATTTATTCATGCGTAGTCTAAACAGCGGTGCCAACCTGTAGATTCACACAGCCAGTTTTGCTCCTATGCTTGCCTACCGCCCTACTAATCTGTGGTTTAGACTGTCCAATAAGCCTCTAATCTTGGCCTTAGGCATGCTTCAATATGCTGACATGACAATTTTTTCTGAATCAGAGGCATCAAATTATACTTCCCATGTAATATCTACTTATTTTATTTTGAATTCCAGAACAACATATCAATATTAATAAAACCATTTATAAGACCCAAGAGAGGCAGCAAGATATAAAGAGGGTGAAGAATGAAGCAGAAAAAAAACTAAATGAATCTGGACTAATGGAGTCTATTTGCAGCTTGGGCTAAAAAGAAAGCACATGAGTTACATAGAGCCAGGGATTAAGTAAGTTTATGGGAGAAGAAAGAAGAAACTTTTCTCCTTTCGCTGAATTTCTGAAGGAAAATTTTCCATGGGGCTATTTCTAATCCCAACCTCTTAGTTAATTGATGTGATGGCTATTTTTACTACTAATGAGGCTCTTACTACCAGCCGGCTAGCCAACTTTTTATGTGCTAGGCACAGTGCTAAATCCCATGTACACATTTTAAAAATGTAATCCTGCAACTGCTCTGTGAGTAGGTCCGATACCCCTCCCCCTCTTGTAGGCAGGCTTTATTCTGTGCAGCCCTTCCTACTAGCAGCTGAATGCTCTCCATGAGCCGGTCTCCTCCAGCATGGCAGTCAACAGAGGCTGACAGGAAGCCTGCCAGATAACAGATAAGAGGATCTCACTCCAGGAAAACTTTGATCTAGAGAATCCGGCACCCAGGGCTAAGTTCTGGCAAAGCAGCTCAAGGAGAGGTCTCAAGACTGAACAAGGGGAGACCGGTCTCTGGTCCTTAAGGACACTGATTTTGATAACCACAATCTTAATTGTTGAGAAGCAACGATGGTGTGGAGGCCAATGGGCTGGACTCGGGGCCAAAGAAGACCCTTGCAGCTGTGTAATGTGAGAGTCACTTCACGTATCTTAGCTTCAGTCTCTCCAGCTGTTAACAGGGGCAGGAAAGGAGCTTCACCATCTCCTGTGCTGAGTCCATGGGAATGGATGTGACAGTGTGTGGAGTATTACAAATGAAACCGGCCACACATTATTCAGCCCAAATTTAAAATCCTGCTTGCGTTTGTTTCTATATAGGTCCTACAAATCACTCAAATTTCATTACCTCGCTCTTCAGTAGTTCTCATTTTATTCTCTTAATACTCTTTCCTACCTCTATGTCCCTTCAGTGTGCCCCAAGTCAGTCCTGCTAGCTGGCTGCCACTCAGCCTTGCCCGTCCTCTCCTTGTCATCACTTAGTATTACGTGACTAGAAAGGGAAGGAAAAGGGAAGCGAAAATATTTATTACTGTACAAGCATCCTTATTTTTTTAAAAGGCAATTTTATAAAAAATAATCCACCTACCGTGTTTCCCCGAAAATAAGACCTAGCAGGACAATCAGCTCTAATGCATCTTTTGGAGCAAAAATTAATATAAGACCCAGTCTTATTTTATTGTAAGACCGGGTCTTTAGTATGACCGGGTCTTATAATATAATATAATTAATATAATAATATAATATAATATAATATAATATAATATAATATAATATAATATAATATAATAAAATACCGGGTCTTATACTAATTTTTGCTCCAAAAGACACATTAGAGTTGATTGTCTGGCTAGGTCTTATTTTCAGGGAAACACGGTATTATCGTATCACCTTAACATGTCAACTCAGCATTCTCCCACACCACTTCTAGTCTGTCTCTATGCATCTGTGATTTTCACATGGCTGTGATCACAGAGTAGATACATTATCTGGTTCTGCTAATTCTATTTATTTAACGCTGCTATAAACAGTGCCTTCGTTGTTATTTTTGCTACTGGTTATTAATTATTCCATGGGGTAAAACGTCTTATGTTGGACATTTAGATTTATTTTAATAAATAATGCCACAATGAACACTTATATGTATATTTAGCCTTTTTTTTTCACCTTATGAACTGAAAAGTGTTTATCTTTTTTTTTTCTAAAAGGCTGGCAAATTTTTCTAAATTCCCTACTTATTTGTCAGCCTTCCCTTACCCAACTCTGCTTTATCTTGCTTTATCCTCATGGAATCTTCTGGTCAATGTGGCAAGATTTAGCTGCTGTTTCTAATCGTGATGTTTTCCATCAACAAGTCTCTTTGAGTGCTGTTTCTTGTTCTCTGGCAAGATCAGAAGAGTTACAGAGATGGCCTGGTAACACTTGCCTCATGGTGGTCAAATTTGGAGAAGTGATCTTGTCCAAAGGATTCATAGTAAGAGGAATTCCACCCAACAGAGCGAAGGCACTGCTGAGTCCCACTGAAGCCCACGGGCATTGGGTAGTTCTTTGACCGGAAGCAAAAATGGTATCTCCATGTCAATCGTGATCCAACCAGGAAAATGAGAGCAGCTCTGAGCATTTAAAAAGGAAGACATTTACTACAGTGAGGAGGTGACACAGATGATGGAAAAGCCAAGAAGCCAAGTGGGGGTGCTGAGGCAATTGAGAGACGAGCAGTAGCGGGAAGCCACTGCTATCCCTCGGCTGAAACACAAGGCAGAGTCACCTGGCAGAAGCTGGACCCAGGGCCCTGTCAGCAGAGCTGAAGTCACAGAGAAGGCGATGAACCTGCTGCAGAGCTACCTGGAGTGGAGAGAGGAGGAGAAATGCCCTGGCTTCATCCCCGCTCCTACCTTCCTGGCTTCAACCGTGCCTCTTCTTGGTTGAACCCAGCTGGAAACCAGGTGTATGAGAGCCTGTGACATACAAGTTCCAAGGGTGAGCCCTCCCCCTGCCCCACCTCCTATGACACAAAGGGAAGTGGGGAAAGGATAAAGAATGAGCCCACAGCAAACAGGCCAAGTATTGGTACAACATCACATTGCCAAATATTCATTCAAAATAACACCGAGGTAAGAAAGAAAAGTCATCCGGAAGTGCTTGTGAAGAAAGCAAAAAGGAACTACATGGTTTAGTTTTAAGCACCTGTATCAGCTATAAACATTGGCATTATTTGCAAATGGTGCCTCTATCTAGTGTGAGCCAAAAGATGATTACTGAGCACTATCAGTGGACCACAGACTCTCTGGGAGGCCAGGGTCGGATGTGGAAGCTGCACAACCAGGAGTATCAGCTACATGTGGGGGGGGCTGGGGGTGAGGGTGGGGGCTGCTGTCACCACAGAGGCAGGCCCAGGCCCCTGAACTCACCTAGCAGACAATCTGAACCAGACACCACAGCTGGCCCTCCCTCGGGCTGCCTCTGAGAGCTGATGTCTCCCTGCCAAGTGGCACTCATTTCCTGTAGAGTGGATTCAACCCCTTTCCTGCCTCCTCCTGTATTTTACTGAGTTAAAGGCAACTGATTGTCCAGACTCTGATGTATGTCTGCACCCCAGCTGCAAAGAAGGCTGAAAGAGAGTCTGGCTTCTACTTTGGGAGAGGGGGAATTCTATGGACTGAATTGTGACCTCCTCCGCCCCAATTTATATGTTGAAGCCCTAATCCTCAATGTGACTGTATTTGAAAGTAGGCCTTTTAGGAAGTAATTAAGGTTAAATGAGGTCAGAAGTGTGAGGTCCTAATCTGATTGATAGGATTGGTAGCCTTATAAGAAGATGAGGAGGACAAGGAGAGAGAGAGAGAGAGAGAGAGAGAGAGAGAGATCTTCCTACCCGGGCACCGAGTAAAGGCCATATGAGCACAGAGTGAGAAGACGGCTGGGCAGTCTGCAGGCCAGACAGAGCACTCTCACCAGAATCTGATCTTGACTTCTAGTCTCCAAAACCTTGAGAAAATACATTTTTCTGTTTAGCTACCCAATCTATGGTATTTTGCATGCATGGCCACCTGAGCAGACTAAGACAAGAACCCAATGTGGAAAGTCCAAGTTTACCAAAAGAAGACTATTGACAAGATGGTGAGTGGCCATGACGGTGGTGAATGCCCAGAACACCATATTGTCAATTTTGTTCACTACAAAATATTATCAGGTCTTGCCACAATTGTGACCATTAGAAAGGATACAAATGAGGGTGTGGTGGCACTGCTGCCAAAATGCTACAATGCCGATGCCACTTGCCATGTGAGGGGACTGGTTTCTTTTATGCTCTGATCCTAATGAGGGCAAATCTTTGTCCCGTGACCGTGTGATAGTTTTGTCTTCTGATGAGGCCACACCAGAGAAATGAGACTATTACCAAACCTTAGAGTAAGAAGGGAACTTAGAGAACACTCAGCCTACTTTCTACCCAGTGCCAACCCTTCCAACTCTTCTGACAGCTCTAGTTGTTACAAAGATTGTCTTTTTCTAACTGCTGTTGGTATATATTTCTGTAATGAGGCTCTTCTTCTGTAAATTCAAAATTACGTGACCAACTAACAAAGAATGTGTAAAAGTCAGCCCCACGCAGGGGCAAGAGTTAAAAGGACAGAGTCAGGGTCATCTGTTGGGAAGATTATTTTAAACACGCCTCATCTTCAGAGAATATCAGACAATCCCTTCATTCATTTCCTTTGAGATTATGTTCCAGTGGAGCAAGACTGACTGAGTTATTTTTGTAATAACCATTAATGGAAGGGCCCCTTGTATGTCTTTCACTGTATTAGGTTTTGGGGATAAAAAGTTGAATGAGATATTGTTCTTACTCTCAGGAAACCCATAGTCTAGTAAGAAAGGCAAACATAGAGATAATTGGAAGATAACTACAAGCGAAGAATGAACAAACTATTGTGAGCGCCTGGAGGAGGGAGCAACTAACTCTGTCTAGGGAGAACCAGAGATGATTTCAAAGACAGGGTGCATTTGAGGGTGACATGGAGGGGGCCTTGCAGGTACTTCCAAGTCTTCTATTTGAGAGACCAGTTGGAGACAGACACTGGTAATTTCCTGGGGATGAAGTTAGGTACACTAGACCAGTGTGGCTAGGCAGGGACAGAGGGGACCTGGATGAAAGAGTTTCTCTGATGAAGGAATAATAAAATTGGAGACTCAGGGTGAGAATATGGTGTTTCTTTCTTAGACACGGATCTTTAGAGATTATTGAAAGAGCCTCCTTGCCCCTTTCTTTTACCTCTAAAAAATAAAACAATGCAAAACAAACACATCAAAACACCTTGCATACAGTCTTTGCCATGTCTATTCCATTCCATTGTTGCAGTACCAACGAAGTCATAGAGGATCCACAGATGAGGGAGTGTGGCTGTGTACCAATAAAACTTTATTTACAAAAATAAGCAGCAGTCTGGATTTGGCCTGAGAGCCATGCTTTGCCATCGTTTCCCCTGGTCTACAGGATCAAATTTGAAAAATGCAGTCACTGTTTACCCCTAGTTTGCAATTTTGAGGTCCGTTGTGAGATTGTGTATGTAGGGAGGACTGGGTGGGGTAGAAATCACTGAGGGAAGGCCTAGGGGGACTCAGAAAGGAAAGCAAGGTGTGGATCCGAGAGGTCCGTTGTAGGTCTGGGGAGGAAAGGACAGATGTTAGAAGGGCAGATGCCATTCAGTCTTCCTTGCAGAGTGCCTCCTGCCACAGTTCTGCTGTCTGTCTGGGGCTCCGAACTGACTGGTGGTGGCCTGGCCAGCTGCTGCTAAGGCAGGCGCTGCGTTTCGTCCCCGAGGTGGCTGTGCACGGGATAATTTATATTTTGGTGTAAATGCACCTCAAGCTCCTTTGAGATGAAAGACTCTAAATAAAACTGAGTTATGACCCTGCTTAACGGGAGCACTGCTGAGGTTTTCCAAAAGTGGAGTTAAACCCCTTTGGCATCTGTGAAGTGCTGGTTGTAAAGGACTGTTGGCCATTTCAGCGGCTCTCGTTTTTGCTGTTGATCCTGTGTGCCGTAAATCATTCTCCTTCAAGTCCAAAGGCAGCCTTTGTATTTGCCAAAGCACGAGGGAGGAGGATCTCCCACTGGTCCAAACTGAGGCTGGATCTTTGCATTTTTGCGTTGTTTGGGAAGTGAGGAGAACACACACACACACACACACACACACACACACACACACACACACTCATGCCCTCCCCACACTCAAATTCTCTCACACACTCACACACATGTTAATCTTCCATAATAGCACATTCCAGAATTGCTGTTCTCTTACTGTGTAACTTCCTATGGATTCTCATGACACTGGTTTTGTCTTTACGCAAAAGATTTGACTTGGTCACACTCCTCTGTCATTCTCTGCTTTGAAGCCCCAAACAGCTTCTTTCTTTGTGGAGCAAAGCTATCAAACAGGTGTCACTTTCTCCTGTCTGAGGCCCAGGATGCCACAGGCCAGCTCCGTGCTGAACTTTCCTTCAGACGGTATCTGACAGGGCATACCAACATGTCTTTTTTTAGAAAAGACCATAAGTGTCTTATCTTACTCCTTTGGAATTTTCCACAGTTCTTGAACCTCTAGTTTAGGAAAAGTTGGTTTGAGGGTTCTTCAAATGTCCCTGAGCTTGCACAGCAGATCTGCGAGCGCGTTGCACTTGAGGTGGATGGGTGCCTCTGCTTGCCAGCGTACCTCATTTCCATCTCTCCTCCCTACTGACTAGAAACCTTGTGTTTAAAATAACACACAGCCTCCATTCAGAGCTCAAACTCAGAGCTGCATTCGGAGGCAGACTTTGGATTTAAGGAACTATTAGAAGATGCATTCGAGTTGCTTCTTAAATACTCCCTTTTAGACTCTCACGAAGAAATCAGGGCTCTTATCAGGTAAACGTTTTCTTTCCTTTTTCATGGTTTTGTTTGAAAAGATGATTAAGAATATCATGTCAGTCAGCACTGGAAGAAGCCAGCTGCTTTCTAGCTTTTCCCTATTGAACAGGGCTTGTATCTGTTTCTCTGAAAGAGGAATAAAGTGATGAAACATGAGTTGCATGGAGAGAAAACTGCAGTGGTAATTCTCTGGGTGTCTGAGGAGTAGATGTGCCACGGTAGATCAACCCAACTGCATTTGGGTGTGTACAGGTCATAAAGGTTGGAAAAGGCTGTCTGGTTGATCTCATAATCTTTACTCTCTGGAGCAGCTGCTTGGAGGGTGGTCACATGACCAGCTCACACAGGAGCGGTTCCCAGTCCTATCTTGGCATCATATCTAATGCCAATAAAGCTAAACTGGTTCTCTTTTCCTTGCTCCTTTCTCTTTAAGTAATTGGGTATCTCTCTCTCTCTCTCTCTCTCTCTCTCTCTCTCTCTCTCTCTCTGTCTCTCTCTCTCTGTCATCTATCTATCCATCATCATCATCTATATCCCACTTCTAAATATTTTTTAAGTATATCTCATATTTTTAAAGGCATGCCTTTCTCCAGTAATAGAACATTAAAGATTGGTCTTACATCTGTTTGTAAAATGTATTCACATTTTCTTTGAACACCATTAACTATAGCCTCTTAAAATAAAGCAGCAGTTTATTTGCAGACTGAGCCATATTTTTTTTTTTTTTTTTTTTTCCTGAAACACCACCATTGCTCCAGGACTTTCTTTGACAGGGCAGTTTTTTGGGGAGGGGGAGGGGCAAACATTCATACCTATGAAATCTTCAATACATGTGACACTGGTGGGACCAGGTATTTATTTACCAATTCTTTCTGTCTGTCTCTCTCTCTCTCTCATGCCCCAAAAGATCATTATTTTCCTTTAAAGTTTCAATTTAAAGAAAATTTCATTCTTGTTTGATGATAGAGCCAAATCAATGAATAAATCAATCATTGGTCAAACAAACATTTATTCAAGTGCATTCTAGATGCTCTGTATTAGAATAGTCTAGATTTTGATTTGCATTCCCCCACTAGAGGTGGGGAAAGGCTGTCTGAAAGAATATAAATATCTTCATTGGTGTTTATTGTGCATTTTGACTCCTAGCTATATTCATGAAATAATTACCAAATCTTATCAGATAGTACAAAACGAAGTGCTGAATTTTAAACTTTGGATTGTAGGACAGGTTGAAATAATACGACTACCATTCCTGAGAGTTCATTCTACATCAGGTACTAAGCTAAGCACTTTGCAATCATCTTATTTTATTCCCTCAACAAACTCATTTTGCATCTGGGGAAATAGCAGCTTAGAAAGGGGCTAAGTGTCCAGCGTCACGCGGCTGATGAGTGGTAGACTCAATGCTCAAACCTCCCGCCTGGGGCCAGTGCGCATGCTCTGGCAGGCGTTAGAAAATGCATCCCAGAAGAAGTAGTCTCTGGGCTGGGACCTGAAGCATTGTTTGGCATCCAAATGGCCAGAAGAACAGTTGTGTGGGTGATGGACAGGGTGGAAAGGGACAGTGCAGCAATGCATGCCCCGATGAGAAGCAGGAAGGGAAGGGCTGGCTGAGAGAGGCACAGGAGTTGGATGCAGAGGTGCCATTTGTGTTTCTGGACTGAGGAGTGAAATGAGGAAAGTGGAGTCAGATCATGCTGAATACTGCTCAGAGCGAGCTGTGTGCTTTGTTTCCCCCACCTGGAAGGCTTTCTGCGTGGCTAATTACAAGGCTCAGACCCTCCTGCCTCAGGTCTCTGCCCAAATCTCACCTCATCTCAGAAGCTTCCTTGACCCTCCTATTCAAGGAGCAACCCCTGAAATCCCCTGCCCCCCACGCTGTCACTATTTTCATTGTAAAATACACATAACATAAAATTTACCTTTTGAACCATTTTTAAAGTGCACACAATTAAGTGGTATTTAGTGTACTTACAATGCTGTGCAACTATCACTACCATGTAGGTTCCAGAATATTTTCATCATTCCAAAAGGAAACCCTTTACCCATTAAGGAGTCATTCCCCATTCCCTCATCCCCCGAGCCCTGACTTCCATCGGTAGGCTTTCTGTCTCTATGGGTTGGCCTATTCGGGACATTTCATATAAATGGAATCATACAATATATGGCCTTTCGTATCTGGCTTCTTTTACTTAGCGTAATGTTTTTAAGATTCATCCATGATGTAGCATGAATCAGTACTCCATTCCTTTTTCACGGCTGGATGATATGTCATTGTATTTACTCTACAGTTTGTTTATCTGTTCATCACTTGATGGACATTTGAGCTGTTCCGACCTTTTGCCTATTGTGAATAATGCTGTTTTGAACATTTATGTACAAGATTTCGTGTGAACACAATTCTCTTGGGTGAATATGTAGGAGGGGAATTGCTGGGTCACATGTAACTCTATGTTTAACTTTTTGAAGAACTGCCAAACTGTTTTCCAGAGCAGCTGCACCATTTCACATTCCCTTTAGCAATGTATGAGAGTTTCAGTTTCTCCACATCCTCGCCAACATTTATTTTCTTTTTCTAAAATTATAGCCATCCTAGTGGGTGTGAAGTGGTATGTCATTGTGATTTTGATTTGCATTTCCCTAATGACATGGAGCATTTCTTCCTGTGTTTGTTGGCCATTGGTCCCATTCACCCTTTATTCCCTTTATTTGGTTCTATTTTTCTTTACATATAAGTTTTACGATTTATTACTTCCTGTCACATTGCATCTTTACTTATCGGCAACCTCTCTTGTGACCTAGTGAGTTCCGTGAGGGTACGGACTCTGTCTGCTTTGTTCATTTTTGTATCTCAATACCTAGGACAGGATTTGTTATGTCAGGGACTCAATATATATTTGCAGAATAAGTGAAAATCACATTATTGTTATCCCTCCAGCCTGGGCCCAGGGCCCCACTCCCTGAAGGTGGATGAACAGAGGGACTGTTTTGTGAGGGGAAAGCCTCAGCTGGTCCTTACAATAGTCCGGACCACATTTCCCACTCTCCCTACCCCTAGCCCATTTTGCTAAGGCCACTGGATTGTAGTGCCCGCTGCCATCCTTCCACCCCTTGGATTGTAGGGAGAAAGGTGGTAATGCGAGCTGGCTAAGGCAGCAGCAAGGAGAGCAGAGTAGGAGGGATAGATATGAGGGAGATATTTAGGGAAAAATCAACAAGACTAGGTGACTGACTGAGGTGTCAATCAAGGTGATTTCAAACGTGAAATTTGGAAGGTTGGGAAAGTGGTGGCATAATTAACTATAAAATGAAGTTGGGAGAAAGAGTCTATGTGGGAGCAAAGAAAAGGGGAGGCCTATTTTATACTGAGTTTGAGAAAACGAGATCTGAGTATACACAACTAAAATAAGGAGATGTTGGAGCACAAGCGAGGAAAGGAGGTGAGGTATGACACAAACAAGAGAGAGAACAAAGAAGGAAAAGAGAAGAGAGTGAGAAGAGGGAGAGAGGGGCATAGAAAGAGAGTAAAGCAGGAAAAGGTTGTTGTCACAGAATAATTTCCACCTGTTCAGTAGCAAGCATGAGAGAGAGGAAGGGAACAGAGAACAAGTGAGCGCGAGAGAGATTTGGCAATTGACTTGCTGACCTACCTTCTCTCTCTGCCTGCTCTGCCCCTGAAACACCATAAAACTAGCTTTACTCTGACTACCTACCACCCAGGGACTTTCCAAGAAAAAGACCCTTAATGAATGAAGTTCAGATTTTCATTCCAGAGAGTCTATAACGATTGCTCCTAATACGGGGAGCTTTTGAAAACTAACATGGCTCCTTTTTCCCATTGAGTGAAGTTTGGTTCCGCCCATCGGTACTCTCCCCACGTTGTGGAGCCATGTTGGAGAATGACCTCCATGAACACAGATGGGAAGTGCATAACAATAGCTGAGTACCGGACCTGTGAGAGAGGCAGCCTTAGGAAGCGTGCAGATGCTCAGCCCCAGAGAGAGTCAATAAATCAAGATGCATTGTAGACAGCCCCAGGGCTCTGTCTATAGCTGTAGCGCATGTATTTCTACGAGGCAAATTGGGCCAAGGATTCCAAGCTCTGCCACACCAAGATTCGGGATGGAAAAACATCTACAGTAGTTCCCATCTTATCCATGGTTTTGTTTTCCATAGTTTCAGTAACCCGCGGTCAACCATAGTCTGAAAATATTAAATGGAACATTCCAGAAATAAACTATTCGTGTTTTAAATTGCATGCCATTCTAAGTACCTCACTTCATTTCATTCATATAGGCATTGTAACATCTCACATCATCACAAGAAGGGTGAATACAGTACAATAAGAGATTTTGAGAGAGACCACATTCACATAACTTTTATTACAGTATATTGTTATAAATGATCAATTTTTAATTAGTTGTTGTTATCTCTTACTGTGCCTAATTTATAAATTAAAGTTTATCGTAGGTATGTATATATTTAGGAAAAACATAGTATTTATAGAGTTCGGTACTATTCATGTTTTCAGGGATCCATTAGGGGATCTTGGAATGAATCCTCTTGAAGAAGGGGGGACTACTCTATTTCCAAAATGTTCAGTGTGGAACATACTTATGGGAACTTGCCAAATGTGTGGTGAAAGACACTTTTTTTCTTTTTTAATGTTGAGTGCATGAAGCCCTTATATTTCACAGGGAATTTTCTCTTTTATCGAAATGTAGACTGAAATGTGTTTGTGAAAAAGGCGCTTATTACCTAGGGTGAAAATCTCTGACTTGCAGCAGAGCATGTAGTGGCAGAGACTTCCTCCCACTGCCTCCAAGAAAAGTCTGGTGAGGGGATTCTTGCTGCTGTCCTTCCCTCTGGCTGGAAACACCAAATAGGTGCTCATGTGTGCAGAACAGAGAGCTGGGGACGATTGGGAACCTTCTCCCAGTGAACCTCTCACTTTGAGTGTATAATATTTTTTCATGCTTGGAGTATTTGTCTCTGATAGCATTTTCACCACTTTACTGCAAAGTAGTGCTCGCCAATCATAAGGCTGGAAGCCTGTACTTGTCCAGCCCTGAGCCTGAAGGAAGAGAAAACTAATGAGAGCCAAGTACACTGTACTGACACTCCCTGACACTTACCCCTGCAGGGCCACTCTTATCTCAAGGTACAGCTCTTGACATTTTTCTGGAACATGACCCACTGACTAAGGTGTCCTAGGCAGAATGACATACCAGGATAGGGGACGTGTTTTATTAAATGTTATGGCCAAAATTGTTTTCAAGTTTTCAAGCAGTTGTCCCTTACGCAATTAAAAAGCAAGTAAGAGTTTTGTCTTCATTCTGAAATTATGAAGTTTCAGGACTGAGTTCACTGGATGATGTGTTTTCTAATTTCATTCAATTAATGTATATATGTATTCATCTAACAAATATTTGTGTACACTCATTGTAAGCTCAGTGAGAGTCCCAGTGGGAGAGAGTCACAACACCCTGTCTCTATTTTCTAGTCTTAATAAAGAATGAGGACTGCCATGGGGATGAAACGTGATCACAGAAGAGAAGTGCACAGCAACCAGATGCTGTGAGGACAGGTACGTGGGGCTCCTGTACACGGCTGTGGCCTCCCTACATTTGAGCTGGTGGCCACCTCCGTAGCATGGCCAGCCAGGAGGATAATAGCAGAGGCATCAGCAGGGGCCCCTGACAAGCATTCAGGCTCAAAGGTCTACAGCCCACTGGGTTCATTCACATACACCTTTCCTGCTATCGTAGGCTTCGCGGTGACAAAATCCTAAGGGTGCATTTGCTTTTTCATGATGCACTCGTCCCTATTGTAAAACATCTCTTCAAAATGATAGATAATGTTTAAAGCATCTTCTACAACAATGATCCGGAATTGTGTTGGAGCTGAGGTACTGATTGGGGTCTTAGTGCCATAAGACGTTTTGTCCTGAAGGGAGTGGTGAGTCCCTTCCTAGGTGTTGCCACTAGGAAACAAGTGATTAGAAGTGTTAGCATTGTTAGGTTGATGCTGGATCTGAACATTTCAGGATATAGGATGTAAAATAACCACTCTGATTTCTTGCATATAAATTGTCAAATCACCCTTCGATCTTTTGTATTTAGCCAAAGCAGTAATGTTAATTAATGCCAAAGTAATTTACAATGACAGATAATAAAATAGAACGACCCCACTGGCTTTAGGCTTTGAGAAGTATTACATAGATTATTTTACAATAGCCTTACCCTTCTGATTCTTAATTTTCTTAAATCAATGTTGAAGTTGTACTGCATGATTTCAGCACAAACGAAGGGAAGGTGAGGAATGAATTGGGCCAGAGTGGCAGAAGGAGCCCATCAAGGGCCTAATTTCACTCATAATGCAGGGCTGGTGACAAGCACAGCCAAGCTCAGCTTTTGTCTTCTTATTATCCTTTTAAATACCAGCCACAATAGAGTTGTCTAAAAATTATTTTCACCTCTCCCCGGTGTACTTTTGTAACAAAATCATTGCCAACCAGAGTTAGCAATCCAGGGCAATATAGCACTACCGGTAAGAGGGTGGGTTTAGGAATAAAATTAACCTGGTTGGTTATCCAATCTGAATTCTTTCTAGCACATAACTTCTCTAAGCTTCAGTTGCCTGATTTGTGAACTCAAAATATTAAAAGCTCCTAGCCCACAGAAATGTTATGACAATTAAGTGAGCTAATGTGTGCAAAACTTTTAGCAAATTGTCTTGCGGGAGACCCTGCTTGCTGCGCCATTTGTTGTGCGGGGCAGCCTGCGGGGTCTCTGCTCCCGCTCTCCACACAAGAACTCAGGACATGGTGAGGCCAAAAAGGAACTCCCACGGAGCCATAAGTAGGGGAGTCATACCCCTATAGTCTCGCCAGTGGCTAGGTTGGAGACACAGGAAGCAGGAGCCACACTATCTGCAACCTGCCGTCCACTTCTCTGCAATCCGCAACCCGCCGTGTTAACTGCAATCCTCGCTTGCTGGCTCAGCCACCATCTTCTTGCTAGCCCCCATTTGCGGCTAGCGTAGCCACAGCAGTTATATTAGTGGCCAGTGGCTCACTGGTTACAGCTGACGGCCAACTAGTCACAGTTGATGGCCATCCAATCACAGTTGATGTCTATTTACTACCTGAGCCAGCACCTTTCCACGTGAGGCCGAGAGCCTGGAAACTACACTCCTGGCTCTGTCCCCACACACATTCAATGTTAACTCTTATTATCCCAGGTAACCTGTGAATAACAGAACTGAGCTGCCATTTTCAGACAACCACCAACCTGCCTCTCTTCTTCCTCCTGTGAGTTTAGGCATAAAGCAGAGTTCGAATGAAAAGTCCGGTGAGGGGATTCTTGCTGACGTCCTTCCCTCTGGCTGAGAACACCAAGTAGGAGCTCATGTGTGCGGAACAGAGTGCTGGGGACAAATCAAGTCCAAAGTCCTTCGGCATGGTGTGTGAAGCCCCTCAGAAAGGGGCATGTCCACCTCCAGCCCTTGTGAGGCTCCGGACAGGAAAACCATTTCCCTTTTCCCGAGTGAGCCCCATGCCCCGCGGCCTCTGTGCATTAGCCTCTGATTCCCTCGTGCCGAATGCCCTTCCTCCCATCTCTGCCTGCAGGCCAGTTCCCATCAGAACCAATCAAGCCGGGGTAAATTTCTTTGGGGACATTTCCATATTTGTGCCTTTACATAGCACTTACCACCCTTGCTTTATATTCTATCTCTTGTGTTATATAGCAAACTCATTGAAAGTTGGAACAAGATTTTGTTCATTTTTATCCCTTCTCTAGTACCTTGCAAGCTGTTTTGCACATAACCAAACAAAAGAAAAGGTTGGTTGAATTGAATTGAAAAGTTGACTCTGTTTATTTTCAATAGGTCATTACAGTAACAATAGAGAAAGGGCTTGTTTAGGATCAACAGGACAGGATATTTACCTAAATATATGTGTGCATATGTATATGTACATGTGTGCATATGTATATGAGTGCGTAATATGTATGTACCATCATGTGCCGTTTGCCAATGAGGATACAGTCTAAGAAATGCCTTGTCAGGTGATTCTGTTGTTGTGCGAACATCACAGAGTGCACTCACACACACCTCGATGGTGTAGCTGACCACCACCCAGGCTCTAGGGTACAGCCGACTGCTCCTATAGTCTGTACAGCATGTTACGGTACCAAATAACACGAGATTAAATCAAGCACAAGAGAAAATGACACAATCAAGACACACAGTAAACACAAGACCATGCGGCTGGTAGAGGTGTACTGTGGCATACTGTTTTACAGCAAACTTTCTTTATAAGTAGGAAGAGTCCACTCTAAAATAGCAATACAAAGTGTAGTATAATAAATACATAAACCAGTAACATAGATGTTTGTTACATTATCAACTATTATGTGCTGTATATAATTGTATGTGCTATAGTTTTATATGACTGGCGGCACAGTAGATTTGTTTACCCAGCACCACCACAAACACGTGAGTCACACATTGTGTTATGACATTATGATGGCTACAATGTCACTAGGCCATAGTGTTTCCCAGCTTTATTATAACCATATGGGACCACTGTCATATATGCGGTACGTTGCTGACCCAAAAGTCGTTATGCGGTGCATAACTGTATATATTTCACTCATCTGTGAAATAGACATATGACATATGAAGTTACTTTCAACTCTAAGTCTACGAATCTGGGTTCTGGGCCTTCCTATTCTATTATATACTTTTAAATGTTATGGTAAAAGAACAACCAGGGCTCTGCCATCTAGAACCATGGGAAGTTGACTGGGTTGGAAGTGAGTCACCAAGAGTGGTCTGAGGGTAGTGACCAAATAACCCTGTGTCCTGATTGACCTTTTCCTAGGCAAAGGCCACATATAATAAGGTGGCTCATTATTTCAGCCCTGCTTTTGAAGTCAGGATGTCACTGGTTTACTGTTCTTCTTTGTAACACTTTGCTTATGTGTTAGTACTTATCCACAGTACACATCCCATAAACATCTCTTGAATGAATGATTGGGGATCTTCCCTTTCATTAAATAAATAATAATAATAATTCTTAATATATTTATGACAGGACTCTGCTTTAAAAACAGTCACAATTTCCGTCAAGGATAATGAACCCTCCTCTATACATTATGCATACATTAGCTCATTAATTGTCACAACATTCCTGTGAGTTAAGAGCTATAAATTCACATTATTTCCATTGTATTTAGCAGAACATATCCTATAACATTATTTGTAGAGCTTAGCACTATCTAAAATTACATGTGTTAATATGTTTATTATACCTCTTCCCGTAAAATGTAATCTCCATGGGGGCAGGAATTTTTTTCATCTTATTCATTGCTGTTTCCCTGTATCTGGCACATAGTAGGTGCTCAATAAATACTTGCTAAAGAGACTTGTAATGTATATTCAAGAATTTAAGTCTATTAGACCCAAACTAAATAAGGTCTATTAGAAAGGGAAAATAAAGGAGTGAAGAAAGCTCATTTTAGAAAAGAGAGTGAAGCCTCAGGCATAAAAACTTGATTTGGCTTAGAGAAGAGGGGATTGGACTAATGGGAGTTTTTTACCCCTGATTTGTTTAGAAAAAAATGGAATGAGATGGAAAATGGGAAGTTGGGAATCCCCTGAAGGTTTGGAAAGAATTAACTGAGAACTTTCTTTTGTAAAGTTGTTATGTTTCAAAGGTAGGGGGTAAGAAGAATTAGGAATAAGCGTAGGTTTAATTTCCCACACTTTTAAACACTTGTTTTAATGGAAAGAATAATAAATAGATTGAAAATTTAGAGGAAGTCTATATAAGAGATAATAGAAGAAGACTGGGTGGAGGATAAACTAAAAAAAAAATATCAAGAAAATTGCATCGTTAAGGAAAGAACCACAGATGCAGTTCAGCTTGCCAACATGAGAGCCAACGGTTTAAAGGAAGCAGGAAGTTTTGGGGGCAAATATAGTAAGTAGAGCAAATAAGGGAGAAGTGGGTGGAATTTTAAGGTTGAAGATTTCAGGACAAAGAGTTATTGGACAGTAGAACTTTGGAATGGCACTTAAAGAGAAGATGAATCATCCCTGAGACTAACAAGACTTTATGAAAATCTTAGAAAAAAAACCATTCATTCTCTCACTTAGCATTTATTTAGCATCAACCAGCTACTGGGGATACAAAGGTGAATGAGTCAGGCCAAACATAATCCCTGCTTTTTTATAGTTTACAAATGAATACATCAGATAATCTCATTTATGAATATCTATGTTCAAGTCGGTGTTCTGGGTGAGGGAGTTCAGACGAAGGAGTGAATAATGAAGGAGCGAGGCCTGGATGGGGTAGGGAGCGGTGCAGGTAGAAGCAGACATTCCCAGGAGTAACCTTTGACCTGGGATCTGGAGCTGGAGAGGGATGAGCGTTGGGTGGAAGAATCCTTCTAGATAGAGGGACCAGCACGTGCAAAGCCTATGGAGGAAGCATCATGGTACCTTCAGGAAACAGAAGCAAGTCTACGTAACTGGATAACCAAGAAGTGGATGAACTGAGGCATGAGTTGTGGGCAAAGCTACATCAGGCAACCCCAAGGGTCATGGTAATTATTTGAGATTTCAGCCCAAGGGCAGTAGAACATCATAGGGAAGTATAATTTCTTGCTTATGTGAGGAATGAGATGTGCCCAGTAGCTAAACTCTCCAGATAACCCAGACCCACCCATCTGTGTGCCAAAACTGTCAATATTTGTACCACTTCTGATGGACAGAGGGCTGGAAGAGTCTGGCTCATTTTCTCTCTATCCTTCTAAGCTTATGTCCCTGAACTCAACATTTTCTCTATGGTCCAAGGTATCAAATGCTATATTTTTGAGGTATAAAGGCTGTGTGTCCTTGTGCTCAGTAATCCTAGACTGTGTTTCTCTTTTGAGTCCTGGTCTGTTTTCAATGTTTTTTTCATTTCCAGTCGCTGCCATTCTGTCTGCCTCTCTCTCCAACTGGATGTTCCCACTCTGTTGTGGAATAAAAAAATCAAAGAACCGAATCAGGAGGTTTCAGTTGAGCTTGAGTACTTGGGTTTGCGACTCTCTGGGTGCCTTTTGGGTGTTGGTGTGCCAATAGCAGGGCAGCTGGAGTGGGTTCCAGCTGATGCCTTAGAGCTGCACAGTCCAATACCATGCCACTGGCCACATGCAGCTATTTAAATTTAATTAGAAACATTAAATAAAGTTAAACATTCAGTCCTTAGTCTCACTAGCTGCATATCAAGTGCCTGGTGACCGCATGTGGCTAGTTGCCACCATGTGACATAACACAAATCCGAACACTTCTGTTATAACAGAAAGTTCAGTTGGACGGTACTATCTTAGAGGATTAATGGAGAGTGTGAACCAGTTCATCTACCTCATTGTTATTAATATTTTTAAACGTCTATCTGACAGTAGCTCTAGGCATGTACCCAATGCAGAAGTGTATGTTGCCTTTCTTGTTCCTCTAAGCTAACATAAATATATCCTGTGAGTTATGCCTTTCAGAATTGTTATAATTAATGCAATGCTATTAAAGAAATGCTTAGAGATCTGCTATTTCTAGCAGAGACATGGACTCAAAGCTAATTAAAATTCCACAGTTGCTCACTGGAAAATCTGAGCTCTTGCGTGATTCACCTTCCCACAGTGTCTCCAAATAGATACACGTCGCACACGTGTCATGCAGCCTCAATAATGTGCATGAGAAATTCCGTGACATCACCTGAGCTTCATCAGGTCCTACCTCAACTTCAGGAAACCAGGTACATTCAGGCACCTGAGACATTAGCACAAACAGATGTTCTTAAAAGAAAAAAATCAGCTCATTGAACTGATGAGCTAGTTATCTTATGTTCTGAGCTCAGAATAGCAAATGAAGAAGGTTCAGATCGAATATATTCCAGCTGAATGTTATATAAAAGTCATGTCAAGGTGTGATGAATAATGCATAAGATATTCCCTGATTTTCATTATGTGCCAGCTTGAGAATGTGGTCTGTGCCTAGAGGTTTCCAAAATAATCACAATAATAAATTATCCATTATCACTAACCCCTGTAACAAGTCTGTAAGGTAGGTAGCATTTTTCACATCTCACAGGTGAAGAAAATGAGGCCGAGGGAGATGGGGTTAGTGGCAGAGCAGGAGCCCAGCTCTAGGCTGATGTGTTTGTGTGTCCCCAGGCTCAGCCTCTCACCACTCTGCTCCCACATGCACACTCCCCTGTTTCCTGGCACCTCTAGTGATGGAAAGGCCGGGGAGGTAGATTAGGAAGACGCAATAAGGCAGTGACAGAGAGGAGGGCTTTGTGGTCCAGGCTGATCACATATTTCTGGAAGCTTCTCTGCACTGTAGCTCCTGTGGTGATAGTGTGGCTTGTGTGCACTGAACCTTGGCTTCTACTGTCAATGTGAAAAAAAAAAGTGGAACACAGCATTTTTGTTCTGACTATTATGGTCAGCTGATTCAACATGACATGAGTTTCAGTGAGAAGTTCCACTTTATTTAAAAACTAACAAATAAGCAAATAGAAACAAACAAACAAAACTGCAAAAATTTCTCTTGGATGAATGGGAACAGACCGTCTCTTGCTAATTTGGTTGTTTTGTTATTAACCGGGATAAAGGACTGTCCGTGGTGAGGCTCGGGATTTAGGATTTTGTAAGGTCTCTCCCCTGGAGAACTTCACCTATTAACCTGAGTGGTTCATAAATATTTTCTGAGCTTCTGTTGTGTGTCAGGTACTAATAATCCAGAGATGAGTGAGCTGGTCCTTGCCCAAGAGAAGTTTGTAGTCTGTCCTGGGAGACCAACGGGTAACCAAATATTAAAACAGCAGGATTAATGCTATAATACGAGGATGTATGAAGTACAAATGAGTAGATAACTAAATGTTTACTTCCATCCAAAAATTCCAAATTATGGCAGGTTGGATGGGCATGCAAACTTGACATGGGACAAAATGGGGAGCTGGCTATTGGCTATGGATAGAACTGAGGCAAAACAGATAAGGTGCCTGGGACACTGGCACCCATCATTGAGGCCACAGGACCACTGGTAAGGCTGTCCCAGGACTTAATTTAGAACAAAAGTTTTAAAAGCCATAATTCACCCAGGGGTAGAATCCGCCTTAATAATTGACTAGGTAATAGCTATCAGCAATACTGAACTAGAAGTGAAGAAATGGGTCTGGGATCAGAAAATAGCTCAAGAGATGAGAGCTATGGACTAATTCTTCAGGGGCAAAATCGGGAACTTCAGGTTCAAGGCAGGAGAGGAAAATTGGGGCCATGGACCACAGAAGGAACCAGAGTCCTAGGGCACAGAGAATGGCCGTGAAGTTTATTCCAGGGCCCGGGGAATATGAGGGAAAAGGATGAAATGATCAAAGGGGCCCAGAGCCACACCGTGGTTTATGGTGCATCAGCCCGAACCCATCTGGACGGAAACCTACATCACTGGGTCCAACATCCTCCTCAGACAATCTGAGGGGAAGTAACCTCTGGCGAGAACTAGATGTTCTCCTTTGCGCTCCAGGATGGAGCACTTTGTATGCTTGTCTCAGAGAGTGTGGGAGGAAGAAAAGATGGGGAACTTCCCCACACCTCAGGGAGTTCGGGGAGAGAGACATTCAGGCAGCAGGTACGGTAATGAGAATGACAGAGGCTAAATCTGTGATGTGTGTGGGCAAGAAGAAAGCAAGGCAGGAGTGGGCGGCTGGCCTTTCCAAAGGCAAGAATGGTGCTTCAGTTTAGAGCAGTAAGAGGACCGATTTCTTTTCATAACAACCCCACCCAGTTCCCCACGACTGTGTCCTGGAGAACGCAAGCAGTGGGGAAGCTCCTCTGCCTTCGACAAAAAGTCGACCCTTCTCCACAGCCCCTCTGGCAGTGACGGTGACCCCACAGCACCTGGGAGGCTGACTTGTTCCTTTGGATCTCCCGTATTTCACAGTTGCCTTCCAGTTCACAGGCCAGGAATTTTCATCTTGGCTTCATTACGAGTCATGACAAAGCAGGAAAGCAAGGACCAAGTGACTTCCCACTCAGTAACTCCTTATGGACTTGGCAAAGTGTCATGCAAGCAAGACGAAATCTTACAAAGTACCCACTCTAGAACAAGATGCACAAGCTCCCAGGTGAGGACCTGATTATTGAAAGCAATACTCAAGAAACCAATATTCCATACAAGCAAAGAGTTTAGAGTTGACTTTGGAGATGCTTATTAAAGAACCTTGACCTCCAAATACCTGCTGAATCTCTAAACTCTACTCTCTCCCTGGGCTGCCCTTGGCTTTGCTGTTGCCCACTAGAGTTAAGGCTTGAACATCAGAGTGCTGCCCTGATAATACAAGAGGGCTGTGCACAAGGGGCCAGAGTTCAAGAGGTCTTTGCAGGAACTCAGGGTGGCAAAGGCACCGAGCAATCACATAGGCAGACATTCATCACTGGCTCAGCAAACCGCCCAGCCTCTTTCTCTGTTCCACAGCCCTGACGGGGCCAGCTGCGGCCTTATGTCTGTCTCACACTTCTCCACAGGCAGCTTGCATGCACCAACAATTTCACTGAAATGTCATTTCCAAATTATCCAAACTGACATGCGTGGCCAAATATGGAAAACAATGGGACTATAAGTAATACTAATATGTGGACACCAAAAAGTTGTCATACCATGAGCATGTCATTGGGATCTATGTGGAAAAACTGGAATATTATTAGTGGGTGTTATCAACATGTAAACCATGCCCAGCGTGAGTCATGCCTTATTTCTGGCTGAAGGTAGATCCCTTTTAGTATTTGGTCTCAGTGTCTACATGGAGAACACAGTTCTGTCACATGTCAAATCGGCAAGGACAGGTAGTAGACTCAACACCCACAACTTTGGCATATCTGCAGACTTTGATCCTTCTATAGTATATCCTTTTCATTATTATTACTGGTTTTTTAAATTTATTTTTTTTATTTTTTTCAATTACAGTTGACTTTCAATATTACAGTGATTTCAGGTGAACAGCATAGTGGTTAGACATTTACATAATTTATGAAGTGATGCCCCCAGTAAGTCCGGTACACACCTGACACCATATGTAGCATTATATTTTTTAATTTATCAAAAATTTCTCTTTTCTGGCTAAAACTCATGGCTTACTCAGAGCATTTTGCATTCTCTTCACGTTCAAAATCAGCATGCATGGTTGGCTTTCTTTATGGACCTTTTCCACAATGGGACATTTTATTTTTCAATAGCACCTTGCAAGAGTTGCTGAGCAGAAAATGGCAAAACCTGAGTTGAAACATAGCTGCTAAGCAGTAAGCCAAGCTCATTCACTAGCTATATGGTTCGCTCTCACCCCCGACACTGCTGTCACCATTCTAGTCTGTGCCTCAGCAGAAGAACATGTCACAGCCTTGGGGGCTTGTTCATAAGTAGTCAGAACCAGGAACATTCAAGCTGCCAATGCCCAGCGTCCGACGTGCGGGCCTGGGCCCTGCTGTTAATCCTGTCCTCCACAAGAAAAATGCTTCTTTCCTGAAGCTTTGAAGCCACTCCCTGTGGGGGGCCTTAGGACACGTGGCACTGGTCTGTGTGCTGTTGCTCAGCATGTGTTGTCCACAAGAGCCCAGGTTTGCTAAGCTGAGGACACTTGGACCTGCTGGCTCCCGTTTGCGGGGCCTGGGGGTAGATGGGGGAATGACGGTGGTTGTGATGGCTTTGACAACTGTAGAAGCTACCAGCTGCTCTGTTTCGCCTGCCACCATATGCCAGGATCTGTGGCTTAGCACTTCCACGCAAATGTGTCTTTGGCCCTCCCTGCCACTATGGTCCTACTTGGATCCCCCCATATGATGCTCTCCAGCCCTCTGTTTCCATTCTCCACTCTTCTTTCTCCTTTCAAAAGTACCCTATGTGTTGTAGAAAATGTACTTTTTGATTTTAGACCTAAAGTAGATTGATGTTAAAGAACTTGAATAAAGTTTGAAATACAGCTATTGTCATGAGGAAATTCAAATAGTTGGTAAAGTCATCTTTTCACATCTTTCTACCTTCTTAACTCCTACATCTCTGAGAAAATCTGACGTCAGTTACCATGTGTTAGTACCGACTTCTTTATGTCTCAGCCCTGCTTTTGACAGAGACTTCCTTTAAAGATAAATTTAAAGAGAAATTCCATTACGGTATTAACATCTCATCCGGAATCATCTCTATTTTTGAAAAATCTTTTCTTAGTTCAGCTTAGTGATCTTTTAATTATGCCAAACAACTGTCAGAAATCATATTGTAGAGTTTCTCACAGATGTACCCATCAGTCGTCTGTAAGCCACCATATTGTTACTCCTCCAGAGTTTTCATGGTCTTATTTAGCCATGAAGATGGAGCCAGGCCTCTGCACCTGTGGTCTGCATCAGGCAGTAGGCCGGAAAGGAGACTAATGAGTGTGGCCTGGGCTTGCTGTGCGAGCAACGGCCGGTGCTCTGCGTCGTCGAAGGCGGTGTCTGCATCCAGCTGCCATTTCTAATCTTGCCGTGCGGGTTGGCTTCAGTTCCCTCCCTCGCCAACCCCCCATCTTATTTATCAATAGCATGTGAATCAGAGCGGAAGCTAACAGACAATGAGCTGATCGTGGCCCATCGTTTTGCCTTGCGCCTCGTGAGGACCACCGTGTCCCCAAGGCCTGGATGCACCACATCCCCTACAGTGACTCAATTATATTATCATGTTCTAAGGTCCTGCTTCTCACGTCTGACAGGACCTTTGCTTGAATATGGAAAGGGATTTAGGCTAGATAAGGATAAGATCTAGCATGTTCACATTTGTCTGCTCTTCGCTACCTCTTCTACCCACCCACCCCTGTGGCTACCATCCCTTGTGCAAATATTTGTCCTACAAAGTTCCTCAAGCAATCAGCAAGTTAAGTGAGTGTTGGACCTTAGTGTACTCTTACGGTATTTTTAGTGTCACTAGCTTTGGAAACAAAGGAATATACAGAACGCCATGAGTCACACTGCTGGGCTCAGCAGCTCTGTGAGTGATAAACCCCAAATTAAAGATGATAATACCTAGTTAAATTAGCACCCATTAGGTTGAGAAAAAAAATGTCAACATAAGCCTCTAGCTGTTGGTGAAAGTTCACCAGGTTATAGATCATGGATGTTGACTACTGGGGCACAGGCATTCTTTTGACCATGTTCATAAACATAACTGGGAACAAAACAAGCCATTTTGAATTTAATTTGAAACAACTGTGTTTTCATGTATTGTAAATAACTTTTACACAGCAGAATTGATGTGTGTGTGTGTGTGTGTACTGTAAAAGCCTCAAAATACAGAAAAGCCTCGCTGTTCACTAGACAGCTGGCATCTGCTGCCCTATTCCAAGTGATTAATTCATCTACAATGACTTCTCACCCCTTTGGATAAATCAGACAGTGTCACTGGCTGCAAGGATGGGGGTGGCCATCCTATACACTATGAAGCAATTATCTAATGAACTCTAGGTATTTTTAATATTTCAGAAGACACTTTCAAAAAGGCTTCTAATATTTTCTGTTTCTAAACAGCCATTAACAGCAACTACAAAAATATGGAAGAAGCATTCACATTTCACACCCCTCATCGCTGATGTTCCACTGATATTCAACAGATGGAAGCTCAGCAGTAGTTCTGTAAGTGGCTGCCAAATAGGGCAGCCAGATGAAACAGGGAGAGAAGAGGTACTATTCAAGATGCTGAGAGACGATGCTTGTCTCCGGGCCCCTGCTTTCTCCTAGGTAGCCATCGCAGTTTGGTTGCTCTAGCCAGATAGAGGCAACTGGAGCCAGGAGGCCCGCCTATACCACCATGGAAGAAAGCCACCCAGCCCTTTATTTCATGAATGGGGAAACCTTGATGCAGAGAGGGAAAGTAACTTATCCATGACATGGAATGTAGTCTCTTGACTCCCAGCCCAGTGGTCAGCCTATCACACCCTAATGTATGGTTTCCATCATGGAACCTAAAAGGGAGTTGAGGGACAAAACCTCTTCTGTCACCAATGGCTTCTAAAATTTCCCCTGAAGGGGGGAATAAAAAACAAAGCCTTTTCCATCTTGGTTAATGAGCATTATATTTTGTACATTGCCTACCTCCTTGGATAGAGACAATTGTCTGTGCTATGTCTTCTTTTCTTCCCATATCAAGGCCTGGTAACCAAATGGACTTTATCCAGTTCCTCCTTTTGGGTCATTGTGTTTCTGAACCTTATTATTTTTAAAAGAAAGAAATTGAAATTGAATCAGAGTCTTTATCTTGCTATCTCCCAAACTATTCAATTTAAAACCTGAACACTGAAGTTGGCAGATTTCTCTACTTGCTCTAAGTAAGCAAAAGAACCAGGAGGCCTGCAGGGAGGATCCCTCCAGCTTTGACGGAGACCAGCAGACTCTGAGAAGAGTGGTGTGTTTTGGAACTCCAAGAGTGACAATTTATCCTGAGTTTTCCATGGGGAGAAATATTGCTATTTTCTATTCTAATACTAATGATCTATATTTGGAAGTTTGAAGCTGGATCAACTGCTTCAAACTGTCTTCCTATTTATAATTTTCACACTCAGCCTACTTTGCTGGTTTATACCAGATTCACTCTCTCCACCTTCATTAATTTTGAGCAAAAATTTACTAGACTCCAGTAAGTTTCCAGGTACCATTGCAAATCTTTTTGCACAGCAATGAATAAATAACACACACATACACCCCTTTTTCCTTCCTACATTCAGAATCAGTTGAGTCAGGTATTACCGATAATGCGATATTGGAGAATGTGATTTTAGTCTATTGGCCAAGTGGGCTTCATATCATGTCCCTAAATTAGATATACTTTCCCAGTTATGGACAGTGTCACTGCTGAAGAAACACAGGCCACCCCGCTTGAGGACTGACTGAGAGTGTGTGCTGAGTAGTAGCTTCAGCGGGAGGAAAGAGGAAGGTGCTGGGATGAGTGTGTTCAGCTCTTCCCAAACTTGACAATGAGATACCACTTCACCTCCAGCCTGGAGTAGACTGTGTATACCACCGTGTATATTGGTGCATCATCAGTGTGGAATAGGGCTTCCTCCATCATACAGGTGTTTCTAATTCGGAAGAGTCAGGATTCCCACTCAAAGCTCTGGGCCCCTATCCTGCTCTTCCTCTGACAGGTACCAGAAGGAATTCTTTAGCAAGGAATAAAACTACTGAAACTAACAAATTTGCTGTATACTTTTTAAAATGAGAGCAATATATCAATATACCTTTTAAAAATTATTTTGGACTTCTCGAGGTGATCTAATTTCTTTGTTTATAAGAAGTATACGAACATTTTCAAATCATGTGCCCCAGATTGGAAAGAGTTCAGATCTACTGGCTGGAAACAGCTCGGTGGACATCCCCTATTTCTTCACCCAGTGTGGGAGCTATGGAAAGTACGATGGCTATAAAAGTGAAGATGCTTTTTGTCAGTTGGAGTAAAGCATTGAACAACTCTTTTCCATAGTGGGATTGGATTTCCACGCAGGCAAGATAGCAATTAATGATTTGGATTTGTAACATGGCTCTTAGCATGCAGAATTCACTGTTGAAAGTCCAAAGCTAAGATAACTGGTGAGGTCCAAACACAGAACTTCCTACCTTGGGTCTACTGACATCATCCTGCAGGCAAACAAAAAGAAGTGAACTCTTGATTGAATTGTCAAAGGTAGCTCATTTAAACTCAGTAGTGGATTCTATTTTCTACCCTGTCAGTAAAATGCACCATTTGGGTTAATGCCCTACACAACTGACACAGTTTACACTGATTTGTCTGCCAAAGGACAAAGTGACCCTTTGTGGAGGGGAGAAGGTCAATGCCCCAAAAGAGGCAAACAAGGCATAAGCTTTGTTTCTAATTGTTTTTCTAGGTAGTCAATCTTTGGTACACTTGGTACATGTTCATTTTTCCTTGAGAAAAATCTTTTAAAAAATAATTTAATGTACTGTTTTGTTGTTTGGTGTAATGCTAAAAAAAAATTCCAAATTTCTCATTCTTCAAAAGATCAGTAGAGATACAGAGTTTTATAATTTTTCTCTGTACAATCCCACTCAATTTGTCATGTAATGTCGATGTTTAGCATTTCAAAGGAGTTCATTTGAACAAATAGACTTTGTAGAAAGAGAACTAGGTTGGTGTTAGAATTGGCTAAACAAAATTCTCTCTGATGTCATAGATTCCTGCTCTGCAGATGAGTAGGCCATGCAGTTAGAACCTCATGGATGGGACAACATCACCTTAAATCCATGGGCGCTCTTAACTAGAACAGGTAAACTGAGTCATCAGTGATGCTAGAGATGAGGGCTCTTGTCCTAGTTGCCAAATGACTGGAGGGCATGTTCAAGGTCAACCCATCACTCCCCACACAGACACACAATTTTGAACATAGAGGTAGGACAATTAAGTTTGTGAACTCATCCTAGAAAAAGTGCTACGCACCTCATTGCTGAATACCGCTACAGTGACCTTCGAAATACTCCCCTTGGGAAGCTATGCACTGAGCCTAGTCCACCCTTCAAAGCAGTTTTGGAACTCTTTTTCTGGAATGGCCATCGGAGCTGTCATTGTATTACCCTTGATGTCCTGAATATCATCAAACTGTCTTCATTTCAATCTTTCCTTTATCTTCAGGTAAAGAAAGAAGTCATTGGGGACCAGATCAGGTGAGTAGGGAGGGTGTTCTAATACAGTTATTTGTTTACTGACTAAAACTCCCTCACAGACAGTGCCCTGTGAGCTGGTGCATTGTAGTGATGCAAGAGCCATGAATTGTTGGCAAAAAGTTCAGGTCGTCTAACTTTTTCACACTGTCTTTTCAGCACTTCCAAATAGTAAACTTGGTTAACTGTTTGTCTATTTGGTACAAATTCATAATGAATAATCCCTCTGATATCAAAAAAAGTTAGCAACATCATTGCAACAAATTCGTGAACTTAATTATCAGACCTCGTAGATCTTTGGTTCCTAAAACTAGTTCTCGCTTCTGTGGCTCATAACTCATATTGTACCTCACTTTGAAGCTCTTCCTTATTCCTTATCCCCATCCTGTAAAGGATTTAATCCCCTTTAAGTAGCCTTTTGTGATTGCACACACAGTGGGTCTCTGTCTTCTCAGAGCTTCTGCAAAATCTGTGTCCTATATTACAGTCTAGCACATCTTCTCTCGAAGTTAATGGTAAATTTATTGAAAGCAAGAACCATGGCTTCTATTCATTGCAGAATTTTTGAGCTAGAAGGAGTCTTATGGTAAAGACTAATGGACAAATGTGGAAGTGCTATTGAAATGTAAAGACCAATACCAGGTCACATAAAAATATTGGCAAATATAGCAGATGGTCTACACAGAAAAGGGCCTCAATATGTGCTCATTTTATAGCAGATCATTTTATTTAAGCGTTGCTTTCCCCCTGATTTCACAATTTGAGGGACTGACTCTTTAACCCCAAGTATATATGTTATACAAAAAAGACAATCAAATGACTCCTCTGAAATATTGAAAATGTAAACACCGAACTTGAGTTCAAAAAGAAACCAAAAGATTAAAACAAAAAGGTTATACAGCTGGAAGTAAGGATGCCAGTGAATAGTAGAATACCTGCTAGTATTCTAGAATCAAGATTCTAATATACTGGGTGTAGTATCAGGATTGTTACTTTATTTGACTCAAAGCTGTGAGCCCCAGGAACTGAGACAAGAGGGCCATTATTGCAACTATTTGAAAGTGGGAAGGAGGGAAGCAGGAGAAAGGGAGAACAACACTGAATCTTCAAGGAGAAAGATGCAAGTGATGCTTTGAAACCTGGTGGTTTTTCTAAGACGAGAATTCCAGAAAGAGGGAAGAATTTCTTTCTATTCAATGACTACTAGGAGAAACCACTGGACAGTAAGAGAATTAATTCCATCTGCACTTACTCTAGGAAACAGCTAAACTACTTATTTAGGTAAGTCATTAAGGAAACCCTCTTATAGATATATATTTTTTCTGCCAAGAGATTTATGTGGATATTCTTTTTCATTCTTGTTCTTTCTTTGGGAGGGAGGGTTTGTTTGAAAAATTAAATAAATGATGAATAATGATTAGAAATAACTGTGAAAGTAAGACCGGAGCTAAATTCTTTTTATAATTTATTCTTAGAATCTACAGAGACTGTTCTAAGTTTTAAGCAAGGGAGATAAATGTGTAGTTCTAGTGTCTGGTTTTTTAAAGTGCAGAGTTACGTATGAATGTATGAGACTCATCAACCAGAGGTGTGACTCATAGTCTCTGACTCCAGAACCTCTTTTGCCCACTGACCTCTAGTCTTGGAATAGGAGTGGCCATGTTGTGTATTATGTGACCCAGCCCTCCAGCCACAGCTGATTGGCTCCTGGTCAGTGAGCTGACCCAAGGGCAGCCAATTCATGGCCAGAAGTCCAAGAGGAGGCTTGTCAAAAGAGCTTTGCCCAGACATAATTGTGATGAAGTAGACTAATCAGATTCTTTCTCTTGGAAAGTTTGCTCCTTAGAAACTCAAAGAACTCATCTCAAACAGTAATCTCTTCATCACTCCAAAGTTCAATTGAACCTTTCTGTACCCTGCTGCCAGTTGGCCAGAAAACTCCTATAATTACGACTCTTCTTGACCCACTAACAAAGTAAGGCAGATCACCATCATTTCCCACAGAGGTGAGTTCCACTGACGTTGACTGGAAGAGCCTATCAAGAGTCTGACAACTAGAGTCCAGGCCCAGATTTGTGGGCCCCTTACCTCCATCTTTACAACATCAAATAGAGTTTCTCATTACAAGGACACACAAAAGAAGATAGCGATGACATCGGACAATCCATTACCAAGATTTATACAAGAACTCCAGCCACACCCCTTCTGTCCTGAACGTTGCCAGCATCTGTCCCTACATCAGGGGCACCATCCTCCTCACTGTCACCAAGGAGAAAGGCCTGCAGCAGCCCTCATATATCTGGTTCTAAAGGGGAATACACTATTGTCCCGTGGCCTTTTTATCTAGTGGTGAGTATAAAGAGCTTGCTGCCATAGGCCAGTCACTGGAGAAGCGACTTCTCTGATTGATCATTCCAGATCCAGCTCTTTCCAATTATCACGGGCTTAATTTACTGGTCTTGCTATCAGGTCAGAGCAATCAGCTTTCCCACCAAAAGCAGCAAGCCCTGCAACGGTTGCTTTTGTCAAGGCTTCAGCTATTAGAGCATCTATTTCTACCATCCTCCCAGGTTAGGTGGGTGAATTGCTTAGTTTGCACCAAATGACAGCTCTCTGATGTTACTACATTAAAAGAAAAGGAAAAAGTAAAAGAAAAGAAAAGAAAACCTTCATATAGCCCGCTGGGAGAGCAAAGTGCCCTTCTTGATCCAGATGCTTGCCTTCCCACCGTTCCTATCAGTCTCTCTGCCTCTGCACTATGTGGTTGTGACAGTTACAAGGTGGAACCCCTGCAGAGTGGCTCTGAGATTTGTCGGGAGACAGGCTTCACATTCACTCACATGGTTTGGTGGACCAGGGGGAGCTGCTGCAATTTCAAAGAAAAAGCCGTACCTGTTGTTAGTGACTGAATTATTAAAAGAATGGAATGTAAGTGAAAAGCACAATGAGATACCACTACACACGCATTAGGAGGGCTGTTTTGAGAAAGAAAATTGAAAATAACAAATGTGGGTGAATGTGTGGAGAAATGAGAAGCCTCCTTTGTTGTTAGTGGGAATGTAAAATGGTGCAGCCAATGTGGAAAACAGTTTGACAGTGTCTCATAAAATTAAACATGGAATTACCATATGATCTGCATTTCCACTCATAGGTGTATGTGTAATCAAAAGTATTGAAAGCAGAGATTCAAACTGATATTTCTGCAGCATTATTCACAAATGCCAGAAAGTGGGAGCAACCCACGTGTCCATCGATAGACAAATGGACAAATAAAATGTGGTGTATACATACAGTGAAATATTCTTCAGCCTTAATGAGGAAGGCTATTCTGACACATGCTGGGACATGGATGAAACTTGAGGACATTATGCTGAGTGAAATAAGCCAGTCAGAAAAGGACAAATATCATACGATTCTACCTCTAGGAGGTATCTCGGTAAATTTGTAGACAGACAATAGAATAGAGGTGACCAGCAGCTGAAGGGAGGGAGGAATGGGGAGTTATTGTTTGATGGCTACAGAGTTTCTGTTAGGGATGGTGAAAAAGTTCTGGAAATGGATAGTGGTGGTGGTTGTACCACATTGTGAACGTACTTAACACCACTGAACTGTACACTTACAAGTGGTTTAAAAAAGTATGGAAAAGTAAATTCCTTTTGTTTAATTCCTTGCCAAGGGCGTAGGCAACTCAGTTCCGTATACCACCTTCTGCCCAGAGTTTGTGAAAGAAATGCACACCAGTGTGTTACCTTACCACAGAGAAGAGGTCTGACTCTGGGAGGCAGGTTTCACTGGCCCACTCTGCTGGCTTGCAGCACTATAGTTAATATTCTCTTCAGTTCCAAATGTTGTCTTATATTTTTCCAAGTTCAATCAAATATATGTCCATTTTTCTGTCTGACATTCTGGGCAAGCGAGTTCTGCTGGGAAATGAGCCTTCTCTTCTCCCTAAGAAACCCTTTTAAAATGAATAAAACATGGGCCTGAGCAATTCAGCCTTCACAGTGGGTTCTCACCAGCTTATAGTATGTCTTTGTTTTCCTCTACCCTTGGCAAGCATGATGGCTTTGCTCTCATACTGACTTATTCCTGTGAAGTGGAGGACGACAGGCCATCTGGTGGTCCCATCACACCAGAGTTTAATTTAGACTCTATCCAGGACTACACACGTGTCCTTATGTTGTCCTAACTGCACATAGGTGGCCCTTTACCATTTCACCACAAAATGACCAAAGTTCACCAGCTAGCCCTGGGATGCGGTCCCTTGCTGAAACAAGCAGTCCTGTTTCTACATCTGGCTGAGCGAGACCCACAGTCTTGGAGGGCAAGGACTTTGAAGCCCAGCCCCAGCTGTGGTTTCTACAATCCACAAACACCTATACAGTGTAACTATTTTAATAAAATAAAAACATTGGCAGCCTAACTCTAGAAAGAAATAACTGTCAGATTTCTGGGTCAGAGCCAAATGATCCAAAAGTCCCTGTTTGGACCATATTTATGAATTAGAAGTGAAAACCCATATGCCTCAGGAAGCATCAGGCTAACTCTATTTGTCACCTCAAATGAGAAGATTCAGAACAGACAACAATGCTTGGAAATAGTATTATAGTAAAATGAGGATACAGTAGTAGCAGGCGGTGGAAAACATCAGACACAGAGGCATGACAGCTTCTTATGCTAATTCTTCCCAGGGACTTCTCCCTTTAGCAGATATATTAGTAAAACCAAACAAACTGCCCTAATTTTGAGTGCATTTCCCCCTTGCTACTCACTTCAGATGTTTCCACTATGCTGCTCCATAATCTGATGGCATGATTCTGACAGGTTGGCATCTGCTGTTGTTTGGTGTTTGGCATTTCTGATGTGACATCAGCTTCATTTCATGCAAGAAATTTTAGCTGGAATGAACCTAACTTTTTAGAGTGGGTTAAGAGTATAGCTTCACTTCAAAATGCAACTAAATCCGAGGAAGCCTTGGCCAGTCTATCTCCTTCGCTGGCCATTGGTTCATTTACTAGATACCATTACCCAGTGCCATCCACACTGACAGGAATGTTAAATCAATTAGGCCCTTCCGTGGAGTTGGGCTAAGGCAATGGGAAATGTCACCAGACTAACAGGTTTAATGAAAAGAGCATGTTCCTAAAGAATCCTACTAAAAACATACTGAAAGCAATGTGTATCAGGGTCTTGCTACGTAAGCTTTTTTGTAGAATCGGAGGGAGCTAGGATTGCATTGGATACTCCGTTACCAAAGCACATTTATTCCCTTCAGAGATTAGGATAACCTGGCCCCCTCCATTTTGGCTTCTAAGGCCGTTGTTCCCCACGGAAGAATAAGATGTTTCCTTGAAGTTGAGATAGATTTTCTATCTGTGAAATCAGAATTTAAATAAAATAATGAAAGCCTTTAAACTCTTGTTTGAATTGGGAAGGAGGGGCACTGCTGTGTAAGACTAAGACTAAGCAGTATGGCCGCTTACAGGAGAAAGCATCGTGTTGGGATGTAGAGGATACAGGAAAGGGAACGGTGGGTGCGCCATGGGTGATTTCTGCTCTGTGATCTCCTCCACCACCCTTGGCTCTGAGGATTGTGTCACCATGACGTCTCCACCCTTTGGGGTTCCTCTTCCATGGGGGGATCCCTGGCAGCTGGAGGTGAGCCCAGTTGCAGGTCCTGTTGTCGCTCCCTGCAAATCATTGCCGTAGTGTGTTTGGGTAGATGCAGAGCTGTGTACATCAGCACTACCCCGGCTCTGACCTACCCATACATGAGGTGAGATATTGTCTACCTGGGAACGTATAGAAGCCAGGCCCTGACAGACAGGCGAGCTCTTCTGAGTGTTCAGGCCAGAGCATTTGGCTCAAGATATGTAAAGAATATTTAAATGTGAAATCACTGAAACTTGCAGTGAGTTTTAATATGGTCACATTTCTTTTACCTTGGCCAGTTCCCTGCTTGGCGCCCTCCCACTAACTTTGGAAGAAAAGGGTAAATAAAAGGCAGTGAAGTAATGTCCTAACCACAGGTACAATATGTGTTACTATGCAAAGGAAGAGTCATGCAAATTTATCCTGCTCATGTATGCTTCAAAGAATATCCTTGATTTAATATCAGATGGCTATTTGGTCCACAGTATTTTTGTCAGGAGTTCTAACACATTTTTTATCCTCTTGTTACTGGGCCAAAACTACTCTTCTAAATCCTGAAAGCCAGTTCTTTTACTACCCTCTTCACACATACACACACACACACACACACACACACACACACACACACACACCACATGCACCACACACCACACACCACACACGCATACCCAGCCATGTGCTCAGATTAAGTTCTGAGACTTCACGTCTCACATTAAATAAGAGTCCTCTCATTAAATTGTTCTCTTGGAATCTTGTGATATCTGGACTCCATAGAAAAATGAGGGTATCTTTACATAGCCTGCCTTACACAGTATCTTAACTAAATCCTTTATGATATTTCAATAGCTTTAAGGAACTCTAACACTATATTTTAATCTGAAAACACACATGCTCTTTACAATACCATTCTCTTGTCTGGAAAGAAGGAAGCAAAAAAGAAAGGAAGGAAAGAAGGAAGGAGAGGGGTGAGAAAGGGGGAAAAGAATGAAGGGACGAAGGAAACTACAATCTTACTTTCCAATTAAAAAGCTAAGTCGAACAGTCCTTCTTAAAATTTAAGTAGTATCTAATATCTCTGTAACATTTTTTCCTACAAAAAGCAAATGAATATAGAAATAGTTTCCTCCCTTGGTTCTCAACAAATGAGGGAACTGTGCTCATAAGTTATATTTAGACCCCAGAAATTGAAGATACTAATCGCTGTGGTTTGCAGAGTGCTGTGATGTGCCAAGTGCTTTGCATTTCTCTTGTGCATTCTCACATGAACCCCGTGGAGGGTGCAGTGTGAGAACAGCTAACCTCTATGGAATGTTGACTCTGTACTGAATGCTTTCATAAGATATCTCATTTAATCCTCATAACCAGACTGTGGCTTGTTATCAATAAGGAAACTGAGGCTCAGAGAACTGAAGTATTTGCCTAACGACACTCAATTAATCAATGACAGCATGGAGATCCAACCTAAATCTGCCTGACTCCAGAACCTAAGTGTTTCTTCCTTTAGGTTATGTTACTTCCTGACAAGCGGGGGGATTGGGAAGCACTCTGCTATGAATGCATCAGCTCCCCAAACAGGGCAGCCAATTGCTTTGTGGTTAACAAGATCTACGGAGCCAGCAAGGAAGTATTACTGAGAGCCTGTCAGCAGCAAGCTGATATTAGGATAGGTCAGGAGCTATGGCTCTTAAACTTTGGTGCTCATTAGAATTAGGGAACTTAATAAATATGCAGATTTCTGAGCCCTCCTCTGGGTTCCTAGCTAATGACAGCAAACCACTAATTTTTTTCAAATGGTCCATAAAATTTACCATTTCTACTTTAACAGATTCAGATGATGACATTTCTGGTCTTAATGGTTGATGATGTGAATGGCAGTTGTCATCGGGTAGCTTGCCATTGAGAAACTTACAGTCTGATGTGATGACTAAGGACTCTGTGCATGTGGGAATGCAACAGGAAGGGCTGCACTTGCTTTGATGTTAGTAGAAATAGTGTCTACTGTAGCGTGGAACACAAAACGTAGCACAGAACCTAAAACATGGGCATGTTAAATAAATATACTTTACTGAGTAGCAGTGGGAGTTAACTGAATTAAAGACATTCCATGGCCTTGACTTTAATTTGATTGGCCTTTAATTTAATTTAAACTTCTAATTTCAAAGTTTTTGTGATACTAATCTCTGGTTACCCATCTTTATGAGGAAGAGGAGAATATTTTGTTTTCCCAAAGCAATGATATATCAATGTCTGTGGGGTTCCTTCTATTATTTTTATGTCAGTGTTTCAAATCTACATCTAAGAAAATTTGCCTGTCTTTTAACTTTTAAATATATTCCCTTAAACAAACGTATCAAGACCCTAACATTTTATATCAAATGGCTGAAAATGAGATTTACCATCTTGCAATTTCTTCAACATTAGGATATTTTATCCTCACATTCCTCGGTCTGTCACCATCTCTGTTTCCCCTGTGCTAGTGCCCTGTTCCCAGGGAAGCTGAGAAAAGTAAAAACAGCAACAACAATAATAATATTAGAACAATCTATTGTGAGATAGCAGTCAAGAATTAATAACTAGGGAACGTTCTTTTACATTTTAAGTCAATCCTTTAACATACAAAATGCATCCTAACCTCATATGTACATTTGCCTACCGGTAAACATGTGGCCCCTGATAAAATAAACTGGTGGCCCCTGACCACGAATAAAGCAGTGTTCTCTGGAAAAGATATTCGTTTTGTTTATGAATAGCATCTGTTCCAAGAATGTGTAATATTATGGCTCCAGTGTATGCTGTATAGGGAGAGAAAAAAATCGGGGTGGATTTAATACTACATCTGTGACTCGTTAGGTATGGTAACTTTCAGGTATTTGGTGGTTTCAGCAAAAGTTCTACTACACATTCCAGGCATCAAGAACCATAGAGAAGACTGTAAAAATATTTAGACAAAGAATTAATACATTCACTGGTTTGAGAAAACTACAAAGTACATGAAGTTTCCTGCTGACTTGAAAACTGCTCTCAATTCATCCTTTTAGGACGGAAGTGTCCCCATGCACAGACAGAGGTGGTAGTGATGGCACGTGCGGAAATGGGGAGTCCTGCTGGGCCTTGTCAGCTATGACTGGGAAAACTAGACTAACTTATGGTGGGTGGGTGGGGGAATGACAAGCATAGCAGCAGTTATCCAGGAACTTACTAACCAATTGTTCCAGCTGAATGAGACACCGGATTTGGACTTTTATGGTTATTTTTTAACTACTGCTAGTGAAAAGCTAACTTTCACTAATCATTTCTTTGTGCAGACTTCTGTTTCATGTCTGTTAGTTGCCTTATTACAAACCACTAATAATTTTCTTTGGCCTCTCTTATATGTATTTTTAAAAATATTACTTGCTTTTAGAAAGTTTAGTTTTTGTTAGATTCAACCAAACAAATAAATAGCACCCAATCTGTTTGATATATATATATACATATATATATATATATATATGTATATATGTATATATGTAGTATATATGTGTATATATGTGTGTGTGTGTGTGTGTGTGTGTGTGTATATATATATATATATATATATATGTAATCACCCAGCTACTTAAGATGCTAATAAACAGAGTTTGAGGACAGTAATCTAGATTTAAGTCAGAATATGGAAAAAGCAAAAGTAAAACTCAAAACAATTTAAAACAAAGAGATTAAAAATTCAAGAAAACCTAAACATGTTCTAAAAACGCAGGCCATTTTTCCTTTGGTAACCCTCAGCCCTCAGCTAACATTTTGTCCCTGTTCATATATAATAAGGATTTACAACTCAGGATTTCTACAATGTGAATTTAAATGAACATTTTTTTACTTTTGAGATATTCACCAATTCAACAGACAGCTTTTCATCTATCTGTCCACAGGTATGGTGCTAGGTTGTGGTAAGCAGAGGGATTGATTTGTACCTGGGTCTTAATTTATAAAGGTGACTGAGTAACAACATGGAGAGGTCAATGTCATTGAAAGAAAACTTTGAAGTTACAGTTTCCCTAGAAACACGAGGCATGGCATGCCATACACAGGGCCACAGGGAAGCACCAGTGTCCATCAGGGGGTAGAAAGGAATACGGGGAAAGCATAGACCACAACCTTTATTGGGGTCTCTGTGAAAAAGGCAGGGCAGGGCTGGGAAAACAGCTTAGGACTGGCTGGTTTGACTAACTCTAGTGGGCTTGGGGCATAGGGGCTGTTCCTAGTTGTCTGGATCTTAGGGTAGAGAAAATATTGGCTGGGTGTGGCAGTTAGATAAAAAGCTGGTTCCAAGTTATAGGCTCTAGATCACAGTAGAGTTGCAAACAGCTGTGGCCCATAGTTGGGCCCTGTAATTAATGGGTGTCAAGTAAACAAATATAGAACCTAAGAAAACACAGTTAGGGCAGGATGAGCAGTCCCTTCCATGAGGAACTCAGAATCTAGTAGCTGAACTAAACACAAGGTGTGATCAAACAATATAGTGAATGTTTAAATAATAAAAAGTTATTATACTAAAAGATGCATTGCCAGTAATCCCCCTTAAAATACTCCCCCTCACTTCAAACACATTTACCCCATTTTTTTGCCACTTTCTGAAGCAGTTCTGGAAGTCCTCTTTCGTGAGTGTCTTTAGTTGCGCTGTCATGGCTGCCTTGATATCCTGAATCGATTCAAAACGTTTACCTTTCATGTTCATTTTGACTTTGGAGAAGAGCCAGAAGTCACACAGTGCCAGATCCAGGGAATAAGGTGGATGAGGACACACTGTAATATTTTTATTTGACAGAAATTGCCATATACCAGAAGCGATGTATGACATGGAGCCTTTCGTTGTGATAACAAAATATGTTGAATCCTGCTGTCAAGTGTCACCCAACAAAAAGGCAGGGATTTTCAATACAGGAAATGGCGCGTTGAACTTTAGTATTAGTGTGTGACAAGTTTAACCTTGTTCGGTGCAGTCAGTCGGGTGTGAGCTACGATTGAGAGAAGGTGTGTTTTAAAGTGTGCGGTAAATAATCTTCCATCATGACAATGCTCCGTGTCACACATTGCTTCTGGTATATGGCAATTCTGTCAAATAAAAATATCATGGTGTGTCCTCATTCATCTTATTCACCAGATCTGGCACTGGGTGACTTCTGTCTCTTCCCCAAAGTCAAAATGATTCAGGACATAGAGGTATCATGACAGTGCAACTAAAGACACTCACGAAAGATGATTTCGAGAACTGCTTCAGAAAGTGTCAAGAACAATGGGATAAGTGTGTTCGAAGATAGACGGATTATTTTGAGGGGGATTTCTGGCAATGTGTCTTTTACTATGATAATTTTTTTTTTATTTAGACATTCACTGTATTTTCTGATCACACCTCATATGTAGGCTGATAAAGCGGATCCAAGGCATACCATGATCAATGCTGTGCTAGCATCTTAAACAAAATGCTATCGGACTTTTACACAGGTAAACAAGCGAAGATATGGAAAGCTTTCTCATATAGGCGATTTTACATTCTCATCAATATTCAACCAAAAGCGCTACTTCAAAATCATGCAGCCCTGGTACTAAATGCTGCCCTTTTGTACATGGAAGAACATAAGTCAAGGCCTAGCCAAGAAACATTACACATAAGAAACGTTGGCACATAAGAAACGTTAAATGTAAATGAAAGATAGTTTTCACCTCTCCCTCCCAACCTGGTATCATTTTTGTGTTGCTAGCCATCACTGACGTAATAAAACTCTGATACGTCATTCTCTCCCAAAATGAAAACTTTTTTTTTTTTTTTTTTTTTTTTACACAATTTATGCTGGCAACTGATTTGTTTCATAGTTGTTCACATATTCCCCATTATTTGAACAAAAAGTCACACAGGGTTAAAGAAAATACGTTAATTTTGCTATTTTCTTGATTAGCTGGTGTGTGATGGTGGGAGAGGCAGCCCAGGGATGCCCATGTCTGGCCACATCACTGTCTTCCTGAAGCCGCATTTACATCACCTTCGTACCAGTGGGATACCAGCCAGCCACTGTCATTCCCTGGGGGACAGGAAAACAGGGTTTTCCTTATGAATTTGGCAAAGAATTGTAGATTGCAGGCAGGGGGATGTTTGGAATGTTCTGTCAACCACTAGTAAACAGCAACCCTTTTCTCGGGTGAGTGGTGACAGGGCTTGGGAGACAGGCAGAGAGGCTGTTTTCCATTAATGTGTAGCTTTATGGAGGAAAAAGCTGACAAAGAGATAGCAAATAATTACAAATGATTTTTCTCATGCAAAAAACATGCAGATTCATTCTCCTTAGAGTGAAGGTATATGACTGAAAGATGTTTGTTATTCTTTCTTTAATCCCCAGGGGTGTAAATTTTTCTGTTTGATAAGTGTCAGATCCTCCAAGCAACAGTTAAGAAACACCTCACGCACTTTATTCCCTAGAGACATGGCTATGCTAGCCTTCATCTTCACATAGTGATGTTCATGGCTACTAGTTTTTTTGTTTTGTTTTGTTTTTTAATGTTTGTTATGTACCAATCCTTCTGTTAAGGTCTTGACACCGTATTTCTAGTTCTAATGTTGTATCCTTGTTTCTCAAACTTTCCCATGTGTAAGAATCATTTGAGCATTTACTTCAAGTTCACACAGTCCAGGGTCTCAACTGTAGGAATTAGAAATTAAATTCTGATGGTGCCCATTTTTGCTGAGGCCCAGGGATCTGGCTTTCAGTCAACTCCCCTCCCCCCACCTCCAGCTGGTCCTGAGGTAAGTGGTCCATGGAGCACATTTTGAGAAACAGAGTTCATGGTTAAAAATCATGTGGCATCACCTCTGAATTAATATACAGCATGTTGACATCTAACAACAAATTTTGTTAGTGCCCGTTGACATAAAACTCTCTGTATTATATACAAATATAATCATTATTGTCTGACTTTCTAGAACAAGCCAATAAGAAGGACCTCAAGGTTTTATCAAGAACATTAATCTTTTTTAAAAAATGAGAACTGGTAGTGTTTTTCAGACTGAGAAAAACATCAAAGACTATGTCAGCTAAAGGAAACCTTCTAGTAGGTCATCACAGAGGGGCCCTATAGCAGGGAGGGAGTTGGCTAATGCCAGGTCCTTGAAAAGGCAGCAAGTTGAAGAAACAAGGGTTTTGTCTTTTATTTTTTTAAGAAGGCTGTTGAGCATTCTTTCTCTGGTCATTGTACATCTGCCCTGATGACTCAATAGTCCAAGTTCCTTCCTGAGTCTGTGAAATCCCTTTTCCAGGACTCAGAGAAAGGAAGGGACATTTGGGTATCCGGGGCTGGATCCTGGCACATGCTCCCAGACAGCACTAGATTTCTAACAGCATCACGCTAAAAGTTGTTTTAAAGCACATTTTATATTTTATATCACATAAGCAGTAGATATTTTTTCCTGTGTTTAAATCTCCCCAAATCAAGAAGGTGGGAGAAAGGGACTGAAGCTGCACAAAAGTGGGAGTCGGTGGTGATTAGGACAGGAAATGTGATTCTTCTAAAGGTCCCAATAAAACTTACGCATGTGCTTTCTGAGTTACAAAGACCTGACTTAGGAAATAATGTCTTTTCATCTGAAAACATAATAAGAATATATGTATATTTGTATATGTGTGTATATAGAAAAAAAATACATAAGATTATACATAGCTGGTTTCTCAGACCTCATGTCCACCAACCCATGTCTATGTACTGGTGAATCATGTGGGAAATTGGCCCCGTGGATTTCCTCATCAACTTTTATCTTCATTTGGGGAAGCACCGCACTGCCCCTTGCCTCTGTCTTCTTACATTATAATTCAGACAATCACCCACTCATACTCATGTAGCTTTTTAATTCTGCCCTCCTTCCTCTTCATAATTTTATTTCCAAATCTTCAGAAAATCTCCCACCTTTCTTCTTGCTCACCAGCCCTACCACCTTCTTCTATCCTCAGTTTGCATTCTGCTTGTTCTCTTGAAATGGCCTTAGCCATAGCTGGAAAGCACTAGAGCAGGGCTAGTGATGTATGAGTGCCAAAGAAAGAAAGAAGCCAAACATTTTGAAATCAGGTTGTCATGATAAAGAGCCAGTGTCAAGAAACCACAAAATAGGTTTAAAATTGTGAAGTTGTTCTTGTCAGAATCTGGTATCTCAATCTTGTTATCTTCGTCTTAATTAAATCTACCCTTACCAGCCTTAAGGCTAGAACAATTTATTAAGCGTTTTGGGGTTGGTTTAGCTTGTTCCTAGCATTGCTTCAGTGTTGTTTTCTACTGCGATTATATAGCATTTCAGTTACATTACGAAACTTCTGTGAGGTTGACCCAGAAACCCAACAATATAACAATGTGCATCTTAATCTCAGTTCCCTGGCTGATTAATGATCTTGCGGAAACATTTGGTTCCACGTGCGTCTGCATCATGCTGGGCACTAAGTATTCCACAACAACAAGAAGTTATTTCATTGAGTTGACAAATTGAGGATAAACAGGAATTGTATGTCATTGAAGCAATCTATCTCCAAACGATGCTTTTATGACAAGAATAATGTCACTACTGTTAATAACTGCATTTTCCAGAAAAGCGGCTCCGTTTCTTTGTCTTCATCCTATTCCTCCAGCTTGGAGATGACACCCTTTGTATTTGCCTGGCCGCAACCCGCCCGTCTGTCAAGGTGCTCCCCACCAAGCCTTCCCCGGTGACTCCTGCCCACAGAGCCCTAATAGCAAGAGTATCAGTGCCAGGAGCTAACGTTTTCTTCATTCTCACAGTGTGCCAGCACTGTGCTGTGTGACAGAAAGGCATTACGTCACCTAATTCTCATGGCTTTCCTACAAGGTGAGCATCGTCATTATTCCCATTTTGTTAGAGAGGAAATGGAGGCTAACAGAAGTGAAGTAATACATCTAGAAAGCGGCAGAAGCCCCCAAGATCGGACCCAAGCCGTTTGCCTTTTGAGCACCTGATCAGGCCCCCCCAATCCCATCTCCTCGCCTGGTGTCCTCAAATGCACTATAGATAATGCACAACACAGCACCTGATTCTAGTTATCCTTTCGCAGCTCTAGTGTGTTTGGCTTTTTTGTCCTCTTAGATTGTACATTCCTATGATTAGGGTTCAGAACAAGAGTCTGGGGCCAGATTCTGCAACTTGCTAACTGTGTGCCTCTCAGAGCTCCAGTTTCCAGCGGCACCCACCTCATTGGACTGTGGTGAGGGTCAAAAGAAAATAATGCATAAAAAGTACTCAGACTGGGGCCACGCATGGTGACAGTGCAGACAACCTTATGCATTATTGGTGTTATGGCAGTGAGCACACTCTATATCCATGTATTGCTAAGTGGTTTTCTCAAAATTTGTTCTCTAAGGACTCCGGACTACTCTTTTATCCATTCTTGCCTCTGTGGACTTGACTTAGACAACATCCTCTCCCTCCCCAACCCATCAACAAAGGTGGACGTTTTATGTCTATGCTCTGCCCTCCAAAGACAAGGACTTTTGCACATCAGAAGACCTGGCAATCTAATCTCTGCGGCAGGAGGAAATTGGAGGGGGATGGGAGACAGCAAATGCTCATTCTGGTCTGAACTCCCCACTGGTCTCCTACTCTTGGCTTCAGGTAAATCCTACTCCTGGCTTCAGTTTCCTCATCTGTCACAAAAGAAGACAAACTAGCTGACTTCTGAGGTCTCCTCCAATCTATAGCTAAGACTCTTATATGTCTTCTTTTAAAAGAAGGAAATCCCAAGCTCTAAGGTGTTGTCACCATTGCTGTTTTCTGTTCATGCTTTCAATGTGTGTTTGTGTGTGTTTCTGTGTAAGTGTGTGTGTGTGTTTTCTGTCTTTTTGTGTGTGTGTATATGTGTGTCTGTATATGAGTGTGTTTGTGTGCATCGATGTGTGACTACATGAGTATGTCTGAGTTTTGTGTATCTCTACTCGTATGTATGTGTACATTCGCACAGGGTGAAGCTGCCCAAAGCCAAGTGACAGGGAAGTGTGGTCAGCCCACCTGTGCCTTTCGCACGAGCCACTCAGGCTGCGGTGCCTTGGCCTGGATGCAGCCCCCTCTGAGAGAAGCCAGAGCCTGGAGGCGTCCAGGCGGGCGGGGCGAGGCCGGGCGGTGGGCGGGGCGAGGCCGGGCGGTGGGCGGGGCGAGGCCGGGCGGTGGGCGGGGCGAGGGCAGGCGGTGGGCGGGGCGAGCGGCGGCGGCGGCGGCGACGGCTCCGGGCATGCTCCGCCGCGGCGGCAAGCGGGTTGGTGTCGCTGGTCCCCGGCCGGCCGGAGCGGCGGCGGTGGCGGCGCCGGGTAGCATGAGGGAGCCGATAGGTAAGTCTCGGCTACTCTCCCCACTCCTCACTTCCACTGTGCATTTGGCCCGCTCCCACGGCGCTTCGCGGGCCTCTCCCCCAGCCTCCCGCGCTCTAACCCCAACTTCTCCAGCCGGACGTTGCTCGGGTCCGAGCCTCACCCAGCCTGGGGGACGTCGCACCCGGCGCGGAGCACCCCGGCGGCGACCATCCTCGCAGCGTCTGGGGGGAGGGGCGGCCCGCTTTTCCAGGAGGGCGAGTCCCCACCCCTTAGGTGCCCTGCCCCGGAGCGGGGCACGGGGCTCCCTGGTGTCGCCCAAGGCCGCGGCTGGCGTTAGCGTTCGCGGAGCCCCTCGGCGCGGGGGAGAGCCGGGGAGGACAGGGGTCGCTGTGCCCCTCTTGGCGTCGTCCCCGCCACCGTCCGAGTCCAGCCATCCACCTCCCTCGCCCATTCGCCCCAACTTGGACGTCTCCACCCCGGGAGCTGACAGCCGCTGCTCCGAGTCCTCCGAGGTCCCGGTTTCCCACGGTGTCCCCGGCGGCTGGACCTGCCCGCGGGACGTGGGGAGCTGGCGGCCGCGCCCCCGATCCCTGCTCAGGTCCCCGCCCTGCCTGGCGCCCCCGCTCCACGGGTCAGAACTGGGGATTAGAAGGCTAATCGCCGCTGCTCCCAGAAAGTGCCCCGGTAGCCTGGCCCCGGCTGCTGGTGGTCAAGCGAAAAAGAAAAGAAAAGGGGGGTGGGGGTGAGAGAAAGGAAAGAGCCCCGCCTGAGAGTGCTGTAAATCTCGTCAATTCGCTGGTTTATGGGATCTTGCGCTGCCTTCTCGCTGGGGTCCTCGCTCTCAGGTCTCTGCGAGCACCCTCCGTCCCCCCAGCCCAGATTGCGGTCGTCACCCCAGAATGCCATGGTTTTCCTAGATGCCCGGACCGCAAGGAGGCTCGGCACCTACAGCTGAAGGCGCCGCTCTTGCTCCTTGTCACTGGCAATACCGTAGCAGCCAGGCTCCTCGGATTCTTCTGGGGGTTTGAAAACGAAGCTAAGATTTCACTACTAAAGAAAAAAATAAAAACGGGACTTCATGCCCGCGCAGCCTGGTGATGCCCTAGTCCTGCTCATCCACCCTTTCTAGGAGCAGAGGACTTTGGGGAATTAGCTTAGATCACCACTACCCCCCACCCTCACACACACACATCCTGTCACCCACTCTTGCATCTCTCATCCCATACATCCCCTCCCCTAACCCCTGTGCCTGATTCTTCCTTCCCTGGTCTGGTTGCCTGGCCAGTTTTGGGGAGGAGAGTGAAAGAGTTCTGACCACACAACTCAGATGTTTTTTTCCCACAGCTTCCTTTCTCTGGCTTTTTGTCTCTTCTGCTTTGCAGATATCCCAATGATTTGAGGTGAGGGTTGGAAGGTGGGAGGGGGTTCGTGGGAGGGAGTGGAGCGGGACATGGGATTTGGGCAGCCAGAAATGTTCTTTTTTTAAACATTTATTTGCTTATTTATTTTAGTTACAATTGACATTCAATATTATTTTATATTAATTTCAGGTGTACAGCATAGCGGTTAGACATTTATATAATTTATGCAGTGATCCCCTGATTAGTCTAGTACCCACCTGGCACTATACATAATTGTTGCAACATTATTGACTATATTCTTTATGCTGTACCCTACATCCCCGTGATTATTTTATAACTACCAATTTGTATATTTTAATCCAGAAATTTTCTTGACAAAAAAAGGCAGACTCAATAGTCTAAACTGAGTGGTCACAGGCTGTGAAGTTAAAACTTCGGGAAAATGGTGCCTTATGTCAGGTAGTTGTTTAATTTACCATGACCAGATTATGATCATCCAACAACACAAGTGTGTAGTTTTTTTGGAAATCACATTCAGATTCTATTTTATGGGACTTGTGTTGGTTTTCATGTGAAATTGGGAGTTTGGTAAATTCATGTGGTTTTCCATGATATTCTGTGGGTTTGGACTTTATATTTATTTACCTTGATATGAAGTGTCTAATTTTTAGCCACCCACTGAACAAGCTTCCTGAAGATCCCTACATGTTACTGGGGCAGGCAGCATGTAGTGAACTGTTTCACTCCTACTGGAGTGGGTGAGCAAATATTTGTTGAACAGGCCTTAATCTGCTGGGTCTTTCTCCCGCCAAACTTCACCCTCTGCTGCAGAGACTGGAAGATCAGGCCCTTGGCAGGCCTGAGAGATTTAGGGGGATTGGGTGGGTGGAGGGAAGCCTAGGCAAAAAAAAAAAAAAAAGAAATTGTCTTTCCCCCTCTTTGGAACGTAACCTAAAATGCCTGAGTGTCCACATGCTCTGGAGAACTTGACAAGCTAATCAGAGTTATCTAATAACCCATCTGAGTAGTCACAGATTCCAGGGGTTGATGGTATATGGTTCAGTAGCTATAAAATATAACTGGACATGGGAGGTACCACAAGGAGAATAAATAAGGACCATTTTTCAGTTAAAAGGAAGGAAATATGAAAAGATCCTTGGAGTCTGATTTTTAAAATGCAATTTGAACATAAATCTGAGAAATACTATCAGGAAAGAAAGCCCAGGAGCCTGTGGTTCCGCCAAGTGTTCAGTGTCCTCGCTGGGAGAGCCTGCTAGTTTGGGAGGACAGCAAACACCAACCGTGCTTAGGAGTCCAGAAGTTTCTCTCTTAATGAGCTTGGCGAGACTCCACGCCAATTATTCTGGAGAGAGTGTAGAACACAGAGGTAGGATTGAAACAATTGTTCTGTTGTGGTTTTTATTTTGATAAGCAAGGACGGTATCTCTGAAATCCTCTGGGCCTATTGCTGAACCCATTCCTGCAGTTTTTTTGCTTTTTTTTTTAACAGATGTTGTTTTTTACCTTTTGAATGGGAAGAGTTATCTCACTCATTAAAACCTTGTTATTGTGCTTTGTTTCAAGGGCCTGCCGACTTAAGGAATGCTGAGGGCCACTCACTTGCCAAGGCCAGCAGCCCAAGGAGGACGAGGTCAGTCTCCAGTACTTTGATATCTGCTTTAAACACTGAATGTCATTTTAAAAGTACAGGAACTACCCCAATACTCAGACTTTGTCAATTATCTTGATTTGAATTTGTGGTCCCTTGTTTAAAATTTGGATTATCACCTTTACTTTCTTTAATTAAATATGTTTTCCAAAAACTTTCTATAGATAATATAGTTGCGAAAAGCCTGACCAAACGGGCAAAGACGATCAGACCACTAAATATCCTTGTGGTTTACTGCTTATTGTTTATCTCTCTATAGCTTACTTATTAAGCTTGTTTCTTCTATACGTAAATGAAAGAAGTTAGATATTATGAAGAGAAACCAAGATATATTTCAAGGAGAGAGAAGAGACAGAGAGAGTAAGTAACTGTACTCGTATGTATAGGAAGAAGAGTTACTGCTGGTTATCTCTCAGTGGGGTTATTGGGAACTTTTACTTTTTGCTTAAACACTGAATTTTGTAGTGTTTACTTCTAGAATAACTTTCTATGACTTTTGTAATTAGAAAATAAGTAAAAATGTAAGAGTTATATGAAATTATGAAATAATTTAACATTTTTATAAAACCTTAGCTCTTTTATTCTAAAGACATTTAAAAACAAAACTACCATGTCATAAACCTAATAGACTATTTTCAGAATCTTTATATGTGGAGTTTAACATACATGATGATAGTGGAATTAAATTCTAACCTATTATAAGTTACACAATTATTTTTGCAAATAGCCAAAAAATTTCCAGAAGATTAAAAAAATCTTATCTAATTTTAGTCCTTTTCTTAATGACTGCTAATCTTTCAGAAATGTTGATGAGATACTTAGGGTCTCATGAAAATGAAGTGAGGTCTCCAAAGCATAATGGTGTGACGTAATTTAAAGGTGAAAGAGAAGATGAGAGAAAGCTTGGGAGAGGAGAGAGAGAGAGAGAGAGAGAGAGAGGAATGTTCACTCAAGTTGAGGGGGAAAAGACAAAAAAGAGAAGTTAGAAGAGACATAGTTAAGAAAAAAATACAGTGCATAATATTTTCTTCTCTTTTCTCTCTCCTTTTGGATCAATGCCTTAACACCGACCCAACCCAGCAAGATTAGAGTTCCAGGATCCTTTTGATGTTAGACTCAAGTTTGTTCTCTCTCTCTGTCTCTCTCTCTCTGTTTGGTCACCTTATAAAAACAACTCAGTGATGGTTACCCTACTAAAATTATTGCTTCACAGATTAAATATACTTTTTATGATTTAGGAGATTTTAACAAGTTGAGGGTCCTGGCAGAGCTGGCCATCGTACTACGTGGTATGGTCATGACGTTGTGTGAGAACTTACTGTTCCAGAACTTAAACTGGAACTGTTGGCGTTCTTTATTTAATTATTAAGGCTGAGAAGGGAAATGATAATCCTATTGCTCATAATAAAATACATAGCTCTCTACAAAAAAAGAAAAGCTATAGAATGCATTAGAAGTCCATGTATCAATTAGCAACATGCTCCATTCTGGTTTGTTTTATGTCTTAACTGTTTACCTCTTGTTTAAAGAAAGTATTTTGTTATATATTAGTCATAACATTAGACAGAAAAATTGTCAGTTGAAGAAATATTTACAGAGAACTGCCAACAATTTGAGGGACTAATTACATCTTAAGTATGGAATGTTTGTGAATACAGCTAAGTTTTAGGTTTTCTAGGGAGTAAGAATGTCTAATCAAGACCTTTAGAATGCCATTTGTAATCTTGTATTAGATTCTATCAGCAGAACATGTAATTTTAGGCTTACTGCAAATAAGTTAAGAATCTCTGTATCAGATAAGACACATGCACCAAATACTAGACCCTTAGAACCTTTTGTGATTTATTATTCATTTATTCTTAAGTGTTTCTTTTATTCTCTTTGAGTCTTGCAAATGTGTAATATATTTTCAAAGATGCATTTTCCTAATCCTACCTATGCAACTCTTTGTTTTTAAAAGTGTTTTTTTATGATGATGAAATAATATTAAGTTAAAGTATATGAAAGTGCCAACATTAGACCTTTTTTTTTCACCTGTAAAATGGCAACTTTATATGGTTCCACCTAATACATTTCATGACAGAACCTCATAAAATACAGTAAAGCATAAATAAGGACATTAAAAACAAAACAAACCTGAGACTCCGATACTATTTTGGTGTTTCTTTTTGGTGTCCTCCCAAACCGTCCTCCCCTCCCCCCAATCCCGGCATGTGCATGTAAACGAAACTGGTATTACACTGAACCTATGGTTTGGTACCCTGTCTTGATTATTTAATGTGGTACCATGAGCATTTCCCTGTGCCCTTGTATATTTGAAAACATCATGTTATGCATGTTATACATGTTATAGTCTACCATGTGGATGCACCAGAAGTTTTCTAACCATCCCTTAAATTGACATTTAGTCTGATTTTTCATTTTCGTGATTAAAACTTGGACACATATCCTTGTATAAAATTTTGTGTGTATCTCTGATTATTTCATTAGGATGACTCCTAAGACGTGAGATGATTAGTCCATAATAAGGTTTTATATTTTTAAAGATTTTTATAACATATTGATTACTTTTAGGAAAGGAAATACCCATTTACACACAGACTGGCCCCCAACACACATTCATACACCCACAAATAGGAGAGCTTCCATAGCTCATCATGCCCTAACCAACAACAAATAGTGCTTTGTAAAAGCTTCACTAATTTGATAAGTGAATAATAGCATTTTGGTTTAATTTACATATCTTTAATTATAGGTGAGTGAACATTTGTTTCATATTTTTAAATGGGGTATTTGTGTCTTTCCTTTATTAATTTTCAGTTCATATTCTAGGCAAATTTTGAAAAGGAAGACACGTTCTGGTTGATTTAATGAGCTTAATACTTGCTTTCATTCATTCAACTGTCTTGGGAGCCTTATAACTATAAATAGGAGAATAAAATTCTTTTTTTAATTAAAGTTTATTGGGGTGACAATGGTTAGTGAAGTTGCATAGGTTTCAAGTGTACAATTCTGTAATACATCATCTATATATCACATTTGGGGAGGATGCAATGGTACCTGTTCAGTAACATTCATTTGCGAGTCTCAGCCTCTAATGATGAGAATACCCATAATTGAAGTAGCACCATTTAGACTATGCCACCCACATGGAGGGTGCTGATGGGTCTTATGTGTCTTTACGTTCTCTGGCACAGAGCCCAGGCCTTGCACATTCAGTGCAGAATAAATGTCTTCACCAATTTAACTTGGAATAAGTGTGCAGCTCCCGGGATAGAGAATTTGCAGATGGTGTACTCCCTGGCCTCCCCTCAGCTGCTCCTCTGCTCGGTCTGTGGCCATTAGCTCTGCTCTCCTGGTTGGCATCTGTATGGGTGCTATGAGGCCAAGGTCAGAGGCTCTATCTTCATATCTTCTGTGTCCTGGCCACAAGCCATGTTCTTTTCCCTGTGGCAGCTGACTTAGAAATGCATGCAGTTCATGTCAAGGGAGAACATGCTGGAGAGAGGGGCAGGTTTCTAGAGCCAGAAGGACCCCGAAGAACCTTTAGTTCAACCTTCTTATTTCACTTCTTTAGGAGAAGACTGAAACCTGAAGAGGTTCTCTCCTTTTCTCTTGCTCAGTGTTTCAGGGTCAGTTCAACACAACAGCAACAGAGAAAGATAGAAATTCATCCCTACAGCGAGCATGTGGACAATTCGACTCCGTGCTTAAATGCTGATGGGTTGTTGACAACACTTTCCTAATTGTATCGTCCCTTCTGTGTGAATATAAGCGATATGGCTAATATTTAAAGAACTTAGAAATCTACCACACAACAAGATTAAGTGGCCTCATTCAGGTTCTTTGGAAGGGACAAGTAATCTGATGAAAATCTATTTGAAAATGATTTTTGCAAAAAGAAAATTTTGTGCAAATAGGCTGGTTAAACCAAAGTCAAATTGCCTGTCATCTTCTCCAACCAATAGTTGTTTCCAATTTCTGTATTTCTCTTAGTGACTAAGAGAAATTATCTTAGTCACTGAGACTGAAATCCATTGTATTTCTTCCCTTGAAAATTACTCTTATTATGCCTTTTTGTCTCATCTCCTCTGCTCATCTCCCTGCACATTACAATAGGAGGGACTTATAACTATGTGTCCCCACATTTGTTCTTGCTCTGGCCACTTTAGTTCTTTCCCTTGCTTTCTGAAACTCTGTGGTTTCCCGTTGTCTGCTGAAATAAAGTCCACATTCTATTCATGTTGCAGATAAGAGTGAGTATATCTATGTAGATAACTTTTTTTTAGAATTTACTTTTTTCTGAAAGTTACTCCTTTCCCATTTTTCATAGACATAGTTTGTCTGCTTTTCAGTTTCACACAACGGGTTTTATGATAGCTCTGTGTTACTGACAAAGAGCCTGAAACCCAAAATGATTGAAGAGGTCTGCTGAAGATCACGAAGTGATTGCATGGTGTACTTGTGAATGACTCATATCACTGAGTGTTTAGAAATTCACATTAGTATTGCCATCAAGACATTATAGGCAAATGAGGCATCAACCCTGTGTGTGTGGGCATGTGTGCACACACACACACATGCATGTGTGAATAATGTGTGTGTGTGTGTGTGTGTGTGTGTGGTGTGTATAAGGAAAGAAGCATTTAGAAGAGCCATCCTAATCTCAGAGAATAAAGAGAATTTTTTTCCTTTTAAATATATAGTTTTTAATTTTAATGTCACCATGCCTTCTATCTTTTCTTGTTTATGCATTATTTTGTAAATTAGCAAACTTTTGTTGCTATTCAAAAAGGAACTATAGATGGATGAGCCTAAAACAGTAGCACAGACTTTGAAGCTAGCCTATGTTGGTTTGAACCTTGTGTCTGGACTTACCAGCTGTGTAACCTTGGACTCAGTCTCAATTTTCTTGTCTGTGAAATGGAGACATCAATGTCTGCAGCAGGAAGTGTGCTGTCGATGTTACATAAAACAAAGTGTGCCAAGCAACTAACAGAGTATCTGGCAGGTTGTAGATCCTCAATGGATGGTTGATGTGCTGCTTGCTCTCTTGAGCTTATAGAGCAGGCTCTTCCTTCTACTTTGTATATAGAAAGATATTGGGGCAGAGGGGAATAAATTAACCACAAATTGGAGAGTATTCTTGATGAATTTGTTATGCATCTACTGGAGAGTATCTTGAGCATTTCACCGCCTGTCACAAGCATCCTCAAGGGGGGAAAGTAATAGAATATAAACCTATTGGTTCCATGAATCAATCAAAAAACTCAGTGCAGGCAAGCGTGGCTGTTCAGCACTGTTATCCCCGCATCCCATCCCCTCTAAACCGCCTAAATTAGAGACTGCATGCAATAAGCATTTCTTTTAGGGTCTCATCTCATGAATTTAATTTAATTTAAACCAGTCTCATCGAGGTGAACAAGAGAACTGTGGATTGAGTGTCTTCTGACCCGGCTCAGTGTTACTAGATTTGTATTTCCTTCACTGTTTCTTCAATTATGATTCAAAGCTTGTAAGTAGCATTTTAGTAACAGAGATAAGAAGCATAAGTTTATATTTATCTTATCCTTTTTCGTGTTATACACGCAGCACAAAATCTTTCTTCTATAAAAAGAGAATTTTTATAAATCCATTTTTTTTCTTTCTATATATAATTGACCCTTGAACAGCATGGAGGTTACAGGTGTCAACCCCTCATGCAGTTGAAAATCCACATATAACTTTTTTCTCTCCCAAAACTTAACGACTAATAGCCTACTGTTGACTGGAAGCCTTACTGATAACATAAACAGCGAATGAAGATATGGGTTGTATGTTATAGGTATTATACGCTATATTCTTATGGTAAAGTAAGCTATAAAAAAAGAAAATGTGATTAAGAAAATCATAAGGAAGAGAAAATACAGTATTGATTGAAAACCATATGTGTATAAGGGGGGCTGTGAAGTTCAAATCCATGTTGTTCATGGGTCAACTGTACTGTCCTACTAAGTTTGTGTTAATCAAATGGCTTCATTCACTCAACCCTAGTTGTACAACTGGGTGAGAAATTCTCTGAGAGGGTGGCTGGGCCTAGCTCTGATTTCTCTTTAGTTAAATCGAGCAATGCCACAAAGTCCATAGAAATGACTATCCTAATATCCTAAAGCTCCGAGGAGCCCCATAACCTTGGGATAAAGTCACAGACCCATCTATTTTACACATGAGAAAACGGAGGCTCAGAAGTTACATAAGCTGAGAAAGGCCGCCTACCAAGGGAAGCCAGGATGGAAACTTAAGTCATTCTGATGTCAAAGCGTGTGCATGTTCTTAGTATGCTCTGCCACCCTCTCTACACTTGTGCAGGAGAAAGTCTGCAAGCACCTCCTACCCGAGATGAGAAGAAATAGCTGAACCCGTGCTACCCAGAAAACTAGATCCATTAGGACATGTGTCCCTTTGATAAAGCTGTTTTACTGTAGTGGTAGAATTTTTAAACGGATTTGTAGATTTTATTTTTGAAGTGATGGACTAACTCTAGGAATACATGGGCCAGAAAATAGTAGGAAAAAGTGAGAAGAACAATAGTGAAATCAAAAGAAACAAGAAGCTGTGTCTTGGCTTTCTCATACCAAAGAGAGAGAATGAAAGTGGCAGCAGTGCAGAGCTGCGTCATTTCCAGGGACCTGCGGCTTCCCTCTTTGCCCCTGCAGTGCTGGTTTCTCTGTCCCCAGTGACAGTGTACGCAGACCTCAGGTGCCAAGCCCCTCATAGGTCATAGGCAGAATGAGGAAGGAAGCAGAAGACAGTACTTTCCCTTAAGGAGATGTATTTCTTTTTCATTTACTGACCTTCAGAATAGGAAAGTAGTTTCACTTAGTAGCTGTTAGGTCTTCTGAAAAGAAGACCTAACCGGAAAATAAGCCTTAGCCTGATTTTTCAGTATGACATCCTCTGAATGTAAGCCCTAATGCGTCTTTTGGGGCAAACCTTAATATAAGACCCGGTCTTATTTTGGGGGAAACATGGTATGCCTTTTCTTGGAAAGAACACTTTTGATAAGAGAGAAGAGTTATATTTGCTGTTGAGAACAGAGCAATGAACTTGTTACACCGAGGGATTTCTCATAGATTGGTAGGGTCTTTGAACTTGCCGAAATCTCAGAGGTCATTTAGTCCAGCTCCCTGATCAGGGCAGGAATGATTTCAAATTGTAGGTTGTGACCTACTAAGACGCCATGAAATTTAGTGGGCGGTGTGACCTGCCTTTTAAAAAAGTGAAATAGAATAGCGTGATTACAGTTCATGTCAGGATGTGAGGGTGCATATTTTTCCTTTAAAAACTTGATTGATGTGTGTGCGCACACCTTCGGTAGCTGGCTATAAAAAGAAAAAAGTTTCCAAGTAAGTTGTGCTTAAGAACCTCCCCACACAAAAAAAAGAAAAGAGAAAAAAAAAAAGAAGAAGCTCCCCACTAGGAACTCCCAACTTTCAGAGGCAGCGGTGCCTTGATGGACTGTTCGGTTAACATGTTTGTTCTTATGTTAAATGTTCCCTCTGTGTGAATGGTATTCAGACATTCATAGAATGAATACAGTATTTCTAGTGGGCTCATTTGTCTCGTTATTGTGTCCTGGCTCAGCCAATGCCAGAAGGCCCTTCCTTACCCGAGACTGTATCTAGGCACACGCACTGCCTTGACCACTCCTACAGGGTCCACAATGAGTATTTGAGACAAGGCAACAAACAAAAGTAGTAAAGGAAAAAACTTCTTAAATGACCTGGCTGGAAAATCATCCTTATAGGGGGATCTTACCGTGCAGATCTACCCTGAAGTAGAGGATTTGTTTGGCTTAGAGGCAATCTTTCCAGAAGCCTTCCTGGCCCTTTGAGGTGGGGTAAGGGTCCATTCCGTGTCACCATGTCCTTTTTCCTGTCACAGTGCTATGGCACTATGGAGAGGTGGCTAGTTCCTGTCACTAATGCATGCATATGTCATGTTTTGATGGCTTGTTTTCCAGTTGTCTGTACAGCAAGACAGTCAGATTCTCAAGGGCAAAGACCGTGTCTTATTCATTACCATAGTTTTAGTGCCTGGTGCATTATAGGCGGTCATAAATTGTGTTAATGTTTATAATGTTTGTAAAATAACATTGACTGTTCTACAAGAGTGAGTTGGATGGAGATTGGAGCAGCCATTCACAAAGCACAAGAGATGTGGGTGCTATAAAGTGGCACGACTTTGGAAATCAAGAGTGACATCCCAAATGATACCAAAGGAATTAGGAAATGGTCTAAACTGCAGGATGAAAATTAATAACTAATTGAACTATTTCCATAAGGCAAATAACTCTGCCTTCACTGACAAACTAGAGACATTGTAGCATAAACAATCCACCATCTTATATTTGTGTGGTGGTTTCCACTTTTACATATTCTTATTTGGCCCTCAGAACAGTCTGGTGAGACAGGAAGATAGTGGCATGGCCATTTTGCAGATCAGAAAACTGAGGTTTGATGCAGTTAATGACTTGCTCTAGGACCAGAGCTGGGGCTAGATGTCAGCACGAACACCGGGATTAAAAGGATCACACCTAATACTGTTTGAACTATTTGAACTGTACACATATCTGCCAAGTTGTGAAATCTGTTATAATAACTGACATTTATCAGTTTTGGTGTGTGTTTGTCTTTCTAACAACGCTTTGAGTTTAATTAAATGCTGTTGACGTAGAATGCTGACATGTCAGGATTGGAAAGAAACTTTAGAAGGGACAGCTTTTAATCCAGCAACTCATTAGATGCCTGGCTCCTCCTGGTCCCCTCAGGGTCCCTTCCTGGTGGCCTCTATAATTGATGTGTTAGTGAGACAGCCCTTTCCATCTTAAGTAGATAAGGATGCTGAAGAAAGTAAGCTGAATATGCCAGGGATTAGAGAAACCATGTGACTGTTTAATCGTGTGTATAAGGGAAGAGGTGGTGGTCAGTGTGGGTGTGGAGATGAGGTAGAGGCCAGAGTCTGAGTTGGGATTGAGAAGGTGACGAGTGTGAGCCTAAGGGAGAAAGGGCCTGCATGGATTGAACAGTGTATGGGAACACTCGCTTGGCTTACGGGGCCGGTGGGTCATCCCCTCTCCACTGCGCCTCTCCCACCTGGCCCCAGGTCCTGTGTGCTGAAGCTGGCAGATTTCATACTCCTGCTGCCACAAGCTCTGGCCTCAAAAGGTTAGGAATTTCCAGTGATCAATACGCTTTTGACCTCAGACCTACAAGTCAAGTTATGGCTCGTAGAGGTCTGAAACTTTCTAGGAAGATGTTAATAGCTTGGCCTGGGTTGTGTTGCCACTTAAGGGTTTGCTAAATATAATGACCATACAGACATAGCCATCATGGACCAGCTTACCGAACCCCAGGAGAGACATGAGCCACATACATGTTTGTAAGTGTCACTTCTTACCACGCCACCAAGGGACTGCAGCACTGACCTGTCCCGCTGTGTATGGATGGACAGTTGGAGTGCAGTGCACTTTTCTTTTAAAGAGCCTGACATAGTCAGAGAGAGAAACTGAGTATCACAAGCCCTTAACTCTAGCTGTAAGTGGGGTGCTGACTGGATGTGTGCAACCGAGCCAGTGAGTCTGGGGACCCTGGTCTAGGCCACCAGGATTCTGTTGTTATTTTATTTCTTTACTTCTAGGATAATTATATCCCAAATCTATTTTAAATGTTAATTCCCTCTCTCATACACATGCACGTGCAGTTTTTCTAGTGAACTCCTAATCATGCTTCAAAACTTAGCTCAAATGCCCCTTTCTCTCGTTGGTTCATTCACACAATGGCTATTTATTGAGAGCACACTATGTGCTAGTGCTGGGGGTAGAGTGACAAATAAAACAAAGACCCTGCCTTCCTCTTCTTGCCTCTATGTGCCCTTGGCCCTGTGTTTGTAATGGAATCGCTTTCCTCTGCAGTCTCCAGTCCAGTGACTTGCTCAATTGAATCAAAGGACAAATGCTTGCCTCTCTGATCCTTCCATTTCTGTCTAAGCGAATGACCCGGTTGTACAGGTCCCTCAAAGATACACAGCAGGAGTGTCAGGAATGGCGGAACTGCTGTGGAGAGTTTTCTACTAGTGCAGTAACTACCAGAGCTTGTCAACCTCCCATAAAATGTAGGTACCTCATGGGAAATTATAGCCTTGCAAAGTTTGGTGATCTCCATGCTGACCACTGAGACTTTGCTGCCGCCGTAACCTAGCATGTGACAAAGAGAGAGGACATGCGCAGTCAGCAGAATTGTGTGATGGGCCCCAGGAAGAATTCCCACCGGCAGGAAGCACATGCGTCTCCCTGTCACCTGCACACGGGCCCGCAGGCATTTCCTGGCCATTGTTCGATGGGGCTGCCACAACGCAATTTCCGTTCACCAGTGAAGTGGGGCTGGAGCTGGCCGAGCTCTTACAGGCCTGGCTTTGGTGTGCTTCTTGCCCAGCCGAGTGTCATAACCTCTGGGGAGCCAGATCCATCCGACCAAACTGCCTTCCCCTCTATTAACAATGGGAAGACAGAGGAAAGAAGATTCTCTTGTGTAAAAATAAACATGGCAGCCCCACCTATTTTCACACATGTGCTGTCCAATAGGTTCCTGTCCGTTTTAATTCTTTTTTTGCTGGTACAATGGCCATAGGACAGTTTACTCGGGGAAGTAGCTGCCGGTAAATTAATGTACCGTGGCAGGATTTGGATGTGGACACCCTTGGCCCAAAGAAGTAAAACTTTTCCCCAAGATTTATTGGGAAGAAATGTGATTCTTTAAAGTTTCATATGGAAAAGAGAAGTTTGGGATTTGCAGTGGGTTGGACACGTATGCTTGATCAGTGTGTCATGTGCTTTCTCATTATGAGCCTAAAAACTTAAGAGCTATTTTCAGCAGCTAGTTAACCTCCCTGGTGGAGGAAAGAAGATTCTTTTCTGCTCTAGCTGCCCTTGCTACGGTATGTCGTGGTGAAGCACATCATCGCTAGGTGTTGATTAAAGCTCTCGCTCTGGCCTTTTAGAGCAAAAGGTATGTCTACAAGATGAAAGCAAGGAAGTATAAGAAGATGAAGCCAGACGCTGTTACTTTCTCTTTTTAGAAACATGAGGTAGTAATTGCAAGTTTTGAGCCTGTATTTATTTTCTCCCGTCTCCTTATACGTTTTATTTTCAGATGACTGGGGCAAGGGGATGGTGGAACTGTCAATCATTTCATTGCTTAAACTCTGTTCTGGACTCTTCTCCAAGAGGCAGCCACCAGAAGGTGGGGTCCCCAGAATTACCACCACCTCCTGCAGAGTTCCTGCTGTGTGCATGCTCTCGACTTGCATAAGACAGAGTAATTTCAGGCAGAGCAGTCACCATTTCTTCCCTTCCTGTGCAGGCACCGCGCTGTGCTCGTAAGCAGGGTCTGGCTGGGTCAGGGTGAAGGGACGAGGCAGTATCAGGTAAAGTTGTAGGGAGCACAGGTGAGTCCTCATGAACCTCTCTGTTGTCCCCTCAGTGTGGGTCTTGCCACCACGACGGTCCCAGCGGCGGAGCTTTGATGAGGCCAGTGCATTATGTACAGTGTAGAAGACCTCCTGATTTCTCATGGATACAAACCGTCAAGAGCTCTCCCGGCACCACACGAGGATCACTGCGAGGGGCGCCAGCCCGTGCGGACGAGAGCCAGAGCGGGCCTGCTGAACGGGTGTGAGGATGGCCCTGCCGCCTTCCCACACAGTAAGGCATCCCTGGGGACAGGACACGGGAATGACTCCGAAAATGACCGCCGCACACTGAGAGGCCACGGAGAGCCCCAGAGAACCTCTGCTGCCAGAACGTCTGAGGCGGGGTAAGCTTCCATGGGAACCCACCATTTTCTTCAGACTTGGGGGCTTGGCAGTGGGTCTGTAAGGAAAATCCTTCAGTGCCTTATAATTGGCAAGGGCCAGGGAGAGAGGGGGGGTGAGGGCCAAGAGCACTGCTTTCCATGGAGCTATTAGCATGTTCCAAGAGCGCTGAGCACAGGCCTTAGTAGGCCTTTAGTAAATCGTGGCGAGTAAACAAATTCTCATGCTAAACATGGCGTTTCAGTACTTGGCTTCGGTGTTCCCTTGTAATGTCTTGATACTGCCTCAGCTAGGAATCATTTAAAAACTCTGCGAAAGCTAGTTTATGTCAGGCACACATTCCTAGTACATTTGGCTTTCTTAATTTATGTCGATATTTGGTACATTACAGAGTTGAAAGAGGTCTGTATTTCCCTCCATTTGTGAACGACACCTTTCTTCTTGTATATTCATATAATTCCACTGGCTCCCAACTCGTGTTTCCCTTGTACACACACTGGCCCTAATGGGGGTCCCCATCTGCATACAGCTGCATCTGTGGGTGTTTTCTTACAACAGGGTGGGTTGAGTGGGGGAACAGGAGGGTTAAAAAAGAGAGAATTTCGGCAGCTTGCCATTGAGCCAGCATGGGAGAGGAGCCCTGTAACTCTCATCCAAGCAGTTTTGACCTAGAGGAAACCTTTGTCATCACTTCATAAAATTGTGTTTGTCTTTAATGCTGTGTTGGGACCAGGCTCAGACTGGGGAAGGAAGGCTCTGCTTCTATCGAGCATGTGATGAAACTGTGTGTAACCTGGAAGAAATGGACCGGTCTTTAAAGGAAACAAACAAGCAAACAAAAATGGGAGTGAATTAAGTCTAAAGAGAATGAACTAGCCTTTCCTAGTTAGAAGTCACCTTTTCACAGGAAGGGTCTTCCTTGTTTGGTTGACAGCTTTCAGGCAAACAGTGGGAGGGATTTTGTTCATGTAATTCAGTGTATCCAATACCTTGGTTATTGAGTAAAAGCAGAGGTGATCGCCCCTCTTCATGCCCAGTGTAGTAAAAGCAGGTTTGTGTTGCCAAGTGAGAACCACTTCTTTGGAGAGGGGCAAGAGTCATTCATTGACGGGGCCAGGTTCAGGGGAGGACACAGAATAGAAAAGAACTTGAAGCTGCTTTTCTTTGACCTTGGCCTTCACAACTCGCACTTGTGTCCATTGCTGTCTTGGGCCTGCATGTCTTTTCAGCCATGTTTCCTGAGAAACGCCCACCGTAAACTTTGAAAGAAGGTGCTTATGGACAAGTTGGCTAATATTTAGGACACCTTAGTTACTACTACACAAACTTGTGCTTGATTTTATCCTGACTTCTGTTGCTTCTAGTTTTATGCCAAATATATCTGTACTTTCCATCTTGGATTTCAGGGTCCTGAGGCTGTACCTGGGTTCCTCCTTCTTTTGTATTTCCTGGAGAGTGTTACTGTGCTGGGCACAGAGGGTGTTTACTGTCAGTTCATTCTTCCCACCCTTGTTGCAGCTGTTGAGAAGCAGGAGGCTGTTTCTAAGCAGTGGCTGTAGAATTCATGCGAACGTACCATGTAGGCTGTGTGGGGTCTCCCTCAATGTTGATGGTCTGGATCAGAGATGAGAGTTGGGTCCATAGAATCCCCTTTAGAATTCCGTATGGGCATTGTGTCTCCCAACCTCTTCCACAACTTGCTGAGGACATTCTCGCCCCTGTGTGATAATAGGTTCCTGTGGACCTCACAGCCCATCAGCCTGGCCTCTAGGTGGGTGGGCATAATCTGGTCGGCCAGCAGTTGTTCTTTCCACCGCGAGTAAAGCACTCAGATAAGCGGCTTTGTGCTGCACTGGATGACTCCGTATTAGATGACAGAGATCTCAAAAGATCTGGCCACTTTCCCCGTTTCTGAGGTTGGCTGATGACTTGGGAGGTGTATAGTAGCTTTTGGATTGAACGTTGCCTTGTCAGGTGGAAAGAGAAAATGCATACATGTTTGCAAAAATCTATGCCAGTGCCCAACGCCTCAGAGACCCGCTGCAGGGCTTCCTGGGATGTAATGAAATGACATCTTTCTTCAGTAGCTAATAGTGAACTGAAAACAGGAGGTGAACAGAAAGGTGGGCAGGAGGAGGATTATTTTTCCTCATTAGGGAAAAACAAGTGCTGTGGGGGGAAATAAATAGGTGCTAATAGTTAACAGCTTAAAATTTTTTTAAAAAGGAAAAGGAAAACCAAGAATGCTTCAGCTTACGTAACTTCTAAATCTGGGTGAATATGCGGTTCTGTGCCAGGTCTCAGCCTTCAGTCTGTCCCTGAGTGCAGCCTGGTCCTGCAGCCTGGCCTGGTCAACAGTGACCTTGCTGGGCTGGCCTCTGGGTCCAGGGGAGGGCAAGGCCCAGAACGATTCTGTGCAGCTCCAAGCCACCCGGTGACTGGGAAGCCTCACGAGGGCCCCCTCTTCCTGCAGTTTCTTGGGTGGGGTGAGGTCTGCCCTAGAGTGTGTCCCTCTGCCATGGGGCCACTTAGTTTCTGGGGATGATGGCCATCAGTCACTTGGAAGGCCACAGGGGCCAAACAGGCTGTTTTATTCTTGCGGAATGGCAGAGCTGGAGGCACATTGGCAATGCCATTCTTTTATCACTGAGGAGAAAGTCGGCGGCTTGGCGAGGGCTGCTGGAAGCCTGGCTTGGCTACAGGCCCTGGGCTGCCAGGCGGACTGGTGGCCACTGCTCTATAGCAGTGCTGGGCCTGGCGGAGCTCTCCCATGGCCCAGTTTGAAAGGGGCGTTCAAGCCTCAGAGCGCCATTTATGGTTGCTCCGTGCTGGGCTGTCCTGTCTCACTTCCTCGTCCTCTGCCCTCCCAATGGCCCGTGTGGATGTGGAACTGCTCTCCAAGCGCAGCTGCGTCCCTTTCCTGTCTGGGAGCTGCAAAAGGAATGCATCCTGTCATACTTACATTAGGGACGTGTCCGTCATGCTGCTTCTCTGTGTACATGGCTGAGGCTCTGTGAATGAAGGTGGTGCTGCGGGGGGCGTGGGGAGAGTGGTCAGGACTGTCTCCCTCTGATAGTTAACATTGTCCGAGAATCAAGTTTCTTATGTAAGGGCTGGTCATAGCCAGTAAAACTTAAAAAGAAAAGGATACACACGTGGAGTTTTGACTAGACGTCCAGGCATTCAGGATAGTGCTTCATAACTTGCTGAAGAGGTTGTGCGTTGAGCGTTTACTATCGTTAGACCAAGAGGTACTGAGCACCCACAATGGGACGAGAATGACAGCTCTGATGTGAGGAGAGGTGAGAGGCCGAATTTGCTGAAACGTTCTTATACTCAAGCCACAGACCCAGGCCCAAGAGTCAATTCTAACTTTACACAGTTTATCCAAATTGATTAGCGAGCACTTGTTTTCCAGAGCTACATTCAGTGTGTTGCACTGTCCGTCTCAGGGCTGGTAACTTAAAGCACAGATGATGGTCTCTGAACCCTGACCTTGTGGCTCCCTGCTCAGGGGCCTTCCTGGACCCCCACTGCTGGTATTGTCAACCTCCAGCTCTTTTGTGGGCCCTGCAGGCCTTCTCCAAGCCCGATCTGCCTTTCCTGTGCCCTATCCTGTTTCCAGGCTGCCAGCCACGCAGGGCTCCCCTGTGTGCTCCCCACTCCCTAGCCCTCCCTGGAAGCCCCAGAACCCTCTCCCCCCACCTCCCGCTGGAAACCCACCTTATCTGTTCAACTTCTTCAGCTTCCTCTCGTTAGTCTCTCGCATGTGTTTTTCCAGCACTTTCTCCTAGTCCCCAGGATTGTCAGCTTCCTGAAGGCTGACACCATTTCTCATTCCTCTCGGGTTTTGCTAATTCCTATTAAAGAATTTTGCATTTATTAAACACGCAAACTTTTTTTTTTTTTAAGTAAATTCATTGGATCAAACCTAGTACTTATATGGCAAGGCAGCTGTGTAAGTGTTGAGTGTTTCGGATCACTGAGCTTATGTGGGATAAGAGGTGCAGAAGGGTTCGCCAGTGAGAGGACCTGTGTGAGGCTAGTTTGGGGAGGTTCCATTGTGAAAAGGAGGGGTGTTGGCTTTCGCGTGAGGCACTTACGGTAGCAGTGCTGATAGCTTTCTCCGTGCACGCTACCTCGTGGGGGGCTAGCAGGGGGGGAGGGCGGAGGAAATAACAGTCGGAGACTGAGAAACACTCCCAGCAGGCCATCTAGTCCCTCCTCTGTGGCTTCTGTGAGGACAGGAAACTGAGCCCACCTAAGTGAACAGGGAGGTTGTTGTGAGGACGCTCCACAGGGAGGAAAAGAAGACTCGTGGGCCTCACTCGAAAGGGGATGAGCGAGCTGGGAGTCAGGATTGGCCCCGTCAGTTGATGTCTCTCTGGGTTGGGGGTCTCCTGGGGGACTCTTTGGGTCTCTGTCCCATGTTGTCATTGTCTCTGCCTCTCCCTGCACTTCTGTTCCCTCCTCTGCCTACCAGCCTCTTCCCTTCACGGACAGTTACTCTTCCCAGGAACTTGGGCTCACGGTGACTTTTATTCTCCTCTTGCCTCTGCGTGATGCTTTAACTCCAGAGCCCCCAATGACCACGGCCTGTGTCTCTTAGTTAGATTTTTGAGAGAAAGAACGGATAGTGTTGGGCAGCCAGTGGGTGCTGAGGCCGACCGTCTTCCAATCAGTGGGGACGGGAAATGGGTGGGGGGTGGGAGGGAGGTTGGACTGGAGGGAAGGACCACACAGGGAGGCCGCGCTGTACCCAGTGTGGGGAAAGGGGCTGTGCACGAGGGTGCTGCTAGGCCGGAGGGGTGTTGGCCACGCACTCTCAAACATGTTCTCTTCATGGACTTGGTACGTCACTTGGTAACTCCAGAGACGTGGCATTTCCCCCTGAAGTCATTGACTCCACAGAGAGCTTATCTAGATGCTAACCCACTCTTAAGTGGTCTCAGTTAACACGTTGCGTAGGGCGGGGTTTAAATCCCTCGTGAAGATTCTCGTGATCCGTACGCAACGTGTTAACAGATTGTGATGGGGAAAACTGGCTGCAGGCTTTACATAAAAGTCCCTCACGTGGTACAGCAGAAACTTCACAGGCCATGTCAGATGTCACTACAGGAATCGTAAGTTCATAGCTGGAAAACACGACTGTCTATGAAACGGCACACAGCATTCTATATGTCAGATAATTTAATGCTAAATTTTTATTTTGTCCTAATTGTTGCCATATAACCAAAACAGATACTTACTGAGTGTGTCTTCTATGTGGCATTTCTGTCCTCTCTCTGATAATACGAAAAGGATGTTTCTGAAAGCTTCTATTTACATCCACGTTGAAAGATTATAATGGGAAGTATTCTTTTATCAGTTCATCAGTTTGCACTACGTTTAACTGTTTATGCATATACCGTCTTGTTCCGAAGCTTCCTTGCCAACACACACACACACACACACACACACACACACACACACACACAAAGATTAAAGGGGGAACCCAGGAGACAAAGGAGAAAAGCGAGCTGTTATCTATATGTGGAGGAAACTGCTGCTTAAAATGCAAGTAGCCATAACTAAATAATACTTAGCTACCATTAAACTATGTAAGAGACTGTTATCAGGCATTCACGGTTTCCTTCATGTGTTTCCTTTGAAATATTATAATCAGAGGAAACTGTAAAATAAAGTAACATAGCAGGGCTTTGAATCTGAAAGGCACAACATAATAGGTTCTTCTCTGCTTAGCCCCAGGAATTCTGGTAAAAATTTTTGTTAGTTAAACCATGAGAATAACTTGTAATTATCTCTTGTCATCAGCGGCAGTTGTAACTAATTAAAGACTTAACAATCTAAGCAAGTCTCTGATGTGGCAGTGATCTGGGAACTCGTCCTGGGAGGCTTATATTTGATCAGCAAGCATCCATTCTAGATGGTGCTACTGGATATGATAAACAGTTAATTTTCAGAGGCTTTTTAAGCTTCTCTCAAATCATATCCTGCTTATAATGGTTTTCCAAAAAAGGAATGCTTCAAGTTTAACATCTGTTTCTGTGTAGCTCTTTCTCTTTACAAAACCATACTTCCACAAACAACATTTGTCTATTCGCTGCTTGCTTCATATCCTAAGTGGTAGGTGTTGTTATTTTGACCTCTTCACAGAGAAAAGTCTGAATTGTTTGAGTTGGTGTGCTCATGCACACACATGAAGATTCAGACCTCTTATATTTCCCGTTGTCTTTCTATAAACCCTTCTCCTGAGGTGCTTCGTTCTTCTTCAGAAGTAGTGTAACCTTCCAGAAGTGCCTGGATCCCGGTCTTCTCTCCTGTACACGCTCTCATGTTGTTTTACTTTCACTAATTTCTCCCAACAAGAACCAGGTTGGACCCTTTGAACATGAGTCTTCTGGAAGAACAGTGATAAGGAATTACTTGTAGAATCCATGGGAAGACTTCAGCAGCACGGGCTGGTCATCACCAAGAGGAGAATTGCTAGTGTTGAGTTTCTTCTTTAGCTAGAGAATTGGATTCGTTAGTAAGCTGGGAAATACCCAGGTGAGAGACACTGGATGGTAAGACTATGAAACAGAGGTCTAATAAAGACCTGAGTGGGTCCTCAGTTTCAGGCACTTTATTTCAAGGGTGACTACAGTTGCCCCTTGAGCAACATGGGTTTGAATCTGCGGGTTCTGCCAAACGTGGATGGAAAGCAGTATATTCGATCTGCGGCTGGGAACATGCAGATGCAGAGGGCTGACTGTATGCATTGTTCTGCCATTTTACATAGGGGACTGTGTATCTGTGGATTTTGGTATCTGTGGGGGGTCCTAGCACCAGTCCCCTGCGGATCCCAAGGGGTAACTGGGGAGTCAAAAGTGATACTCAGATTTTTGACTACACAGAAGTTGGCACCCCAACCTCTGTGTTGTTCAAGGTCAACTTTGAATTCTTGATAAAGTACAAAGAGCCTAGACAGAATCTAGCTGAGGCACCGCCAGGTACCAGCTGTGGAACCTGAGGGCCTTAGTTAGCTTTCCGAGGGTGCAGAGCCCTTATCTGTCGATGGAAAGAGTGGACTGGTTCTTTACACCTCCCCGGGCTCTCTCGTTTGCTCGTCCGTCCCTGGGGGCTGCCTGCCCTTCTCCTCACTGCTCTGAGCTTCCCTTCCAAAGAGCAGAGGTTCGAGGCACAGAGAGCACTCCATAAATGTTCGCTGAATCAGTGAATGGCTGCATAAAAGTGAGGGTGGTGATAGAAATGTGAAAGCTAGGGTTGGTTTTTTTCCCCATTGTCCATGATGGAGGCAATGTATGGACTACACCAGTGAAGCCATTTTAACTTGGTAACAAAGTAATATGTCCTTATGAAATAGAAAAATACAGAACTCATCTGCCTCACCTATTGGGTTTAGTCAGAGCAGATGGATGGCAGCTTGCTCTTCCTGCTTCGTTTTCATAAACCAAATACTGGTTTGTTCTACATCATCATTATGGAAACGGGCGTAGCTTCTTCCTTAGAGACCAGCCAGCGCCGCGGGGCAGAGTCTTGTTATGACAATCAGCTCCATCACCGTTTCCGGTGATTGTGAAGACCTATAGAGTACGACTCAGAAACAGACAATAGATCTAAAGTAATCATCAAGCTGAGGCAGACACTCAGTTCTTCTCTGTCCTCTGTGCCCTCACCACCTTCCTCGGATGATGTGAGAAAAAGAGTTTCAAAATCATGTACTCCACTGAGAATGTATGTTAATTGGGTTCATAATAGTAATAATAGCTACAAACAAGGGTTATTATGTGTTAGACACGCTGCTAAACACTTTAAATGTAGTATCTCATTAGTCCCTCCCCAAAAACTTAAAAAGAAAGGAATTACCACCATCCCCTCAGTGTAAATGGCGAATCAGAGGCACAGAGGGATGAAGTATATTGCAAAGGCAAACAGTGAGAAAGTTGTGGTGTTGGCATTCAAACCACACCATCTGACGGGTGCCCAGGGCAGATGCCCGCACTCTCCTGGCAGCGTTGCCACACTGCTCCCTGTTGGTGCAGTGAGACACCCGAAGCCACCCAAGGTCTCTTTAGCCCTGTACAGGCACCACAAGCTCTGACCACTGTGTTGACCGCTAGTAGCCCTCTTTGGGGGCTGTCTGCAGGTTCACAGGGCTTTCCCGTGCCTGACCACAGGGACGGTCTTTTCATTCCACTCTTATCCATTTGAGCCTTTCCTCCCCAAAGCTAGGAGACTCGTCAGAAGGTGATTAGTGACCTGTAGTAAATGCAGGTGCAGCCACCAAGCAGTCAGATGGGGAGGCCCACATCTTGGAGGGAGGGAGGTCAGCCATCTGCCCCGACTTTATTTACCTGGGCTTTACCTGCAGCGAACTGTACATCCGCGTAGTCTCCACTGCTTCCTGCCCCTTGACACGACCCTCCCTGAGGGTCAGCTTCTCTGTAGGCTCGAGTAGGCGCCTACGTTCGCGATGGTACACAAGATGATGTCTGCTGTAGAGGGAGCGGTCGTCCATCACGGGGATCCTCATGTGCCGAGGAGTGTTGATGCACGCCCTGCGAGGGAGGCTGCTGCTGGAACGAAGAGGACTCCCAAGTGTCTTCCTGCCTTTCCATTCAGAGTCACCCGTGTCCCCTTGCCATTTTAATCAGGAAGGCAGGTGATCTCGTTTAAATGGGAAACTAATGGAAATCAGAGATGGGAATTTGTCAACCAGGCTTTCTTCTCTTGTAAGCTCAGTTGTAGGAAGGCTGTGGTTCGAAGATGACATTCACTGAGATTCTAGCTCTCTCCACTGAGGGTAACTCAGCGCACACAGCAGGGCCGCCCTGCCTGGGGGGTCTGCCAGCAGTTCCCACCCCCCTGGCGTCCACATTCTTTTTCTCCTTCCATGCAGGCCGCATGCCCTTCTTCCTTCAGTTGTATTCCTTTACTCTCTCCTACTTCGCTCATCTTTTCCTTCTCTGTGTGTGCATTTGTCAGTGGTCCACATGGAGAGGGAACCTCAGAAAGATCCCCTTCATTGAGTGGTTTTCCTAGTCCCTGAATTTGTTACAGATGAGAATTCTCACCACACTTTCTAAGATGGCTCAGTCTTTCACACCAGCACCCCCTGTGCACTTACTAACTTGTAAAAAGCAAGCACCACTCCCGGAGGCAGGGCCTCTTGGGGGAGGGGGTCTCTGACTTACATGGCATGTATAAAGGTCTTTACTAGATTTGCAGAACCAAAGTCCATTGAAGTCCTACCCCAAAGAGAATTCAGGAAATTGCTGGCAGCCACAAATTAGACGTCCATTTCTAGCCATCTAATTCTTTAAAGACTGTGTTTCTCCGAAAATAAGACCAGGTCTTATATTAATTTTGGGTCCAAAAGATGCATTAGGGCTTATATGTTCAGGGGATGTCCTCCTGAAAAATCATGCTAGGGCTCCTTTTCCGGTTAGGTCCTATTTTCGGGGAAACATGTTGTCATGGTCCTATGGCAGAGCAATTGGCACGGCAGCAGGGATGGCTTCCAAAGTGACTTTTTCCATGCTGAGTTCATCTTTGTGGAACCCAGACCCAAGGTCAGGCATTCAAAGTCAGGAGACTCAGGGGCTTCCATCTGCTATGTCAGCAGGTGGTTTTCCAGGTGAACCTACTTAGTTACCGCAGCACACCCATACCCTGAGTGCTTTGAAGGTTTTTCCTGTCTTCCCTTGTTCATGGCTAAATTAAGCATCATTTATATGTCCAACAATTTATTATGCCTCCTCTTCCAGACTGTGGGGACAGAGCCCCAGAAAGTAGTTTACAGGCTCTCGGCCTCACGTGGAGGAGTGCTGGCTTGGGTAGTAGATGGCCGTCAGCTGTGGCTGATTGGCCGTCAGCTGTAGCCAGTTAGCCAATTAGCCGCTAATATAACTGCTGCGGCTACAGAGGAGAGAGAGGAGAGGAGAATGGGGGCTAGCAAGAAGATGGCGGCTGGGCTGGCAAGCGTGGATGGCGGTTTGCGGACAGTGTGGATCCAGCCTCCAGTGAGAGTATAGTGCCGCCAGAGAGAATATAGTGGTATGACTCCCCTACCTGTGGCTCCGTGGGTGTTCCTTTTTGGCCTCACCATGTCCTGCGTTCTTGTATGGGGAGCGGGAGCAGAGACCCCGCAGGCCACCCCGCACGACAGACCCATTATAAAGTGTGTGTATTTTTAAAAAGCTAACACAAAAGTTACTCCCGAAACAGTCTACCTGGAACTTTATTTTAACTGAATCTATATTATTTATCATTTATACTCATTTATTGTGCCATTCTGAAAAGCAGGCATAATAGTACATTAACAATATGACCAGGCATTTGTGTATTTTCTAGTTACAACTGTGCCAAGGCACTTGCAATTCTTGTTCAGGTTGAACTTGGCTGAAGAGTGGTATCCATCCATTATGGATCTAGCAGCTTTATCTTTTCCGACCGATCTTTACTTGATGCTGACCTCTATACCTTAGTCTTAATCTTCTCTTGATCTCACATTTCCCCTTTCTGAAAGTAGTCTCTGTGTTACACTGTATCAGAGGTTATTTACATAGTGTCATATGTTGAATATACCAAGACATGCTGAGAAATAAAATTACAGGTATCTAGGCTCAAAGAGCCTTAAGAGCAAGTCCTGTAACAACAGGTGGCTGACCCCATCACAGAAACATGTCAAACATCTAACACTGGGGCTGGTGAATAGGAGTCACTCGAGAGATGCCTCAACGCCTCTGCCCATCAACAGGAAGAGAGCTTCTCCTTCGAAGAGTGTGAGGTTCTTTAAGGGACATGTGCTACCTTTGTGCTCAGACTGTCATCTGGGTAAGACTGACCCATCTGGAAGAGGGAGTGGCTCCTGAAAGAATGGAAAGTGCTGCAGCTGTCCCCGTTCCAAAATGTGACTCCACATCAAGGTTTAAAGGCAGTGGGTAGCTCTGGTAGGTGCTAAGCTGGCAGACCTGCAACTGGAGGAAATCACTGGGCCAGGGATCGCTTTAGTGGGGCCTCCCACTCTCCATCCCACCCTCACAGGGAAACACAGCTACCTAGACTTTGGGGGCTGCTCACAGGGACCAGGTTCAGGATTTTGTTCATGGAGGAGGGAAGGCATCTCTCCCATGCCCACTGGGTATCAGGCACAGAGCTGGGCTGTAGCATGCCCAGATGATAGCAAGTTGGTTCAGCAACTAAAGACCTGGGAGTCCACTGAGAGGGTAATCCTGGAGCGTGTGAAACCATGGTTAAAAGTCATTCAAGTACTGCCATTCTAAGTAGGCTTTTACTTTTTAAAAGAAGGGCAGTATTGTGGTTGAAAATGAGCCATGTGAACTACTAACAGAAATGTTTCCTAATTTTTTCATCATTAGCTTTTGTATGTTCGGTGACTAGTTCTGCCTGTTTTCCTTTAGACATGTTGTTTTTCACATGTTCGTATTTCAAATATTTTCCAAACAGCTTTTATCAGTTGTTTTGTTGGCATCATGTCCCTATTCTGTGATAAGGCATGGAGCTGTTAGCAAGTGTAACTTCTGTCTCATCTCTGTTCTGTTCTCCCAGGAATTCTGTATAAAGACTCTGCTTGTCTCATTGAACTTGTCACCACAATTTATTTCGGCTATCGCATTCCACTTTGCTTTCCTTATCTTTTTCCCACCCTGTTTTAATGTGTTCAGCATGTTTTGTAAAATGTCTCATTGTTAACTTTTTTAAAATGTAAATTATTAGTCTCATTTTTTTAAAAAAGAAGCAATGATTTCACCTTATTTCTCAATGGTGTTCAAAAATATATTCTTGGCTTTGAAGCCATCTGAGGTAGCACATATTTTAGCTGGTAATGGATGTCATGTATCAAAGCCAGTAACTGTCCACACTTGATAACTTGTCTGAAGGAGAAATTTGCCAGAACTATCACCATGTGGGGTCCACTTGTGTTTGTCAGAGCCAGGCTCATACTAGGCACAAAATAGATGTTTGTTAAATAAATGCTTTAGTTTTCTGTGTCATGTGGACTGATTTTTAAATAGACTATTTAAAATCTCCCAGATGATCTGTGTTTTCCTTAAATTGGGATTGTGGTGCATTGGGCAAATAGAAAAAAGTTTAATCCAGAATGCTTAGCCATTTTGATTAGTTACATACCACAGGTTTGACAAAGAGGGTAAGATAATAATGTAACATTTTTGGGTGGGAAGAAAACTGACCACATTACTTGCAGGTAGTTGCAGTCTGCTTATATTCGTATCCTATTTATGTCATTTTTTTATTTGTCTTCCGATTATGCTTGTGGCACACACATCACCTTGGAATCCAAATATCACCTTGGAATTTCAGTTACTCTTGGCATTTAAGCACACCACATGCTCACCGAGAAACCAGAATATGCATTGAGAAAACGAGCAGAAGCCACACAGTGTGGTTTCTTCCATAAAGTCGGGCAGCCCAGGAGCATATTTATAAGGACTAAGAACGGCCCTTGTTAAAGCCGTGTGGTTCATAAGGCCCACTCGCTGTGAGCTCGAGAGCAGGCAGGGAAGTAGACTTTGATGCAGGGCATCAGCCACAAATTTCCTAATGATTTATTTTACTTTCTCATAATTGGATCTATGACCATTGAAACTTCTTATTAAGTTGCGTTTTTTCAGTCTCGCCCTTAGACTTTGCGTAGAGTCTAGGATCCTGTAGCCAGAAGGTGCTAAGGACGTCTCCAGTGTTTTTCAGGCTATGGGTGGGGAGTCACAGAGGATTTCCTAAGGGAAGGGACTGAGGCTTCCAGAACTCTGGACTGTGATTGGCTGGCTCACCTGGGCGGGTGGTGTGGGGGTGGAGGTGGCTTCCATAATGACTAATCCTTAAACCGCGTTTCCCCGAAAATAAGACCTAACCGGAAAATAAGCCCTAGCATGATTTTTTAGGGAGACATCCCCTCAACATAAGCCCTAATGCGTTTTTTTGGAGCAAAAATTAATATAAGACCCGGTCTTATTTTCGGGGCAACACAGTATTAGGTTGGTGCAAAAGTAATCGCGGTTTTTGCAATTATTTTTAACATTTTAAACCGCGATTACTTTTGCACCAACCTAATAGAACCTGACGCAAGAAGTGCTCTGCTAAGCATTCAGAGCCTAAATATTGGAAACCTGATTTTGATGACAACAAAAGCAACAAAGAAATTGACCTTCCATCATACCCTGCGTTAAGCCCTCTGGCACTGTGTATGAGTAGTCAATGCAGAAGAAATTAGGCTGCTCAGTGGCAAATGGTTTACCTCAAATTGATTTTAAATATTTTCTACTTTTTCAACCCATAACTCAGCTTTGTTTTAAGTGGCTGTTTTAAGTTCTTGGAGGTGGGGGTGGAGGCACTTTTTCTAAGGCAAAGAAGTAATTCCAAAATCATAATAATAATAATAATATAGTAATAGATTTTTACTATTTATTTACCATCTAGGCCCCTGCAGAACAGCAGCCTTCTGCCAGTGTGTGGGGAATGGTGTTCCTCTAGCCCAATCCCAGCAGTTGCTCCATTCCCAGGCCTTTACATGCCGTGGTTGCACAGAAATAGGTGCCTAGGAGCCCCTCTCCGTTCCCTGTTGTCTTCACTCTACCGTGCTATCAGCTGAAACGTGGACTGTATTGTAGAAATTGTTTGAAACCACAAATGACATGTAGGCACATGAAAAAAATTTACCTTACGAGTGATCAAAGAAATGCAAATAAGAAAAAAAAAACTGATTGTAATAATCAGAGATGGGAAAGGTTTAGCAAGACCAGCTCTCTTCTGCACTGCAGCTGGGAGTATAAATTGCAATGGCTGATCTAAAGTCAGGTTTGATTATATGGATAACATAATGCCCCGATCTACTAATTCCTGTTTTAAGGATTTATTCTAAACAGTCTGAGACGTGCTTAATGTTTGTGAACAATAGTGTTCCTCAAAGTGTTTTAGAATGTAATCTACATAGATGTCCAACAGTGGTATAAATGGTTAAATAAATCATGTACATATGATAGAATACTATTCATCCATTAAAATTATGCACTTGAGGAAATTTTCATTACACTGGAGGCAGTAAAACAGAGTGGCTAACTAAATGGGCTTTATGATCACACTACTTGGGTTTGAATTCTTTTCCCACCACTCCTTGCAAGCTGTGTGACTTGAGAGAGTTGTTTAACCTCTCTGTGCCTCTGTTTTCCTTATCTGTAAAAGTGAGAAATAATGGTGGTTGTAAAGTCAATGAAAGAATTTATTTAGCATGCTTTGCACAGTGCCTGACACAGCATAGCGCCCAGTAAATGTTAGTGTTAAGCAAGTTACTTTTAAGCAAGTTACTTAACTTCTGTGCCTCAGTTTTCTGCTTTGTAAAATGGGAATGACAGTAGTTCGTACCTCAGAGAGGTGCTAGTGAAGCTTAAACGAGTTCCTGTATTAAAAGCACTTAGTATGGACCTAGCACATGGTAACCACTATGTAAGTGTCAGCTCTCGTACTACAAGTGTTGGGAAATGTTCATATAAATCCACACTCCTAGCAGAATACTAAGGCTATTTGAAAATACACACACACACACACACACACACACACTCACAGAGACTAGAAGATGTATATCAAAATAACTATCTCTGGTTAGAAAAATTGTAAGTGATTTTTTATTTCTGTACTTTCCTATATTTTTCTAAATTTTCAATGCCAAATACATAATACTTTTATAATTTAAAAAACAAACAATTGTTTTAGAGTTGAAACTTTTTCTGCTTGGCACATGGTTAAGCAGAATAGTTGAGTGCTCCAAGCCTCCTTCCAGTTAATGGTTTTTCTGTGATAAAGTCCTCCTCTTTGGTCATTTGTAGGCAGTCGCTTAACATTTCTGCACAGTATAAGTGTGGATTAGATGCTTTCTTTAGCGGCATTAGAACAGTGTTTCTAAACTCTGGGTGCAGCTAGACTCATTTGAGGAGATTGAATTCCACTGGTGTTGGGCTCCTCGCTAGATGGATTAGATCCAAATGTTTGGGGCGGGGGTGCCCCTGGGCATTGGTATTTTGTAAAGGCTCCCCAGGAACTTCTAAGATGCAGCAGGTGGGGAGCAGCAAGCTGGAACGAGGTCAGCGTTTATCCTGCTGTTTCCTGCCCGGCAGGGCGTGCTGCCCATGGACAGCGCTCCCCAGTCCTCTGGTCAGTTGCATTCAGCCCTGGAAGTATGTTCCACATCGGCTGTAGATAAGATTCCCCTGGAGTGCTTGTTAAAAATACAGCCACCTGGACCCTAACCCACACCTACTGAAGCTGACTTCCCGGGGGAGAGACTTGCTAATAGGTGTCTTTAGTGACCCTCTGGTGATTCTTACCATCAGGGAAGTGTGGGAACTCTGCGAGGCTGTGGTTCTGTCTCAGCCACACACTGGGAATTCCTGGGGACCTGGAAAAGCTCTGGGTCCTGGCCCACCCCTGCCTCCACAATTCTAACATGGCGGAGCTAGGATACTGGCTGGGCATCGGGAGCTGTGAAGTCCCTCTGGATGCTAATGTGCAGTCACGTGATGGTTCTCAAAGGGGGGTGCGGGAGCCAATAGCATCAGCATCACCTGGGGACCTGTTAGAAATGCACATTTATTCCACCCGTGAGCGAAATCACATGGTATTTGTCTTTCTCTGTCTGACTTATGTCACTCAGCACAACACCCTCAAGTTGCATCCATGTTGTCACAAATGGCAAGATTTCATTCTTTTTAATGGCTGAGTCGTAGTCCACTGTTTAAACGTACAAACAAAACAAAACAAAACAAAAGCAAACTCATAGATATAGGGAGCAGATTGATGGTTACCAGAGAGGAAGAGGGGTGGGGAAGAGACAAAGCAGGGAAAGAAATGAATTGTTTGGTGATAGATAATAATGAGACTTTTGGGGGTGATCACTTTGTAGTATATATAGATGCCAAATTATAATGTTGTAAACCTGAAACTTATATATAATAATGGAAAATGCACATTATGGAGCCCCACCCAGTCCTGCTGAATCAGAACTGGGGATGGGTCCCCTCTCGTGATTCCTTCATGCACTAAAGTTAAGGAATCGCTGCTATAGGGCGGGGTCGTGAAGAGCAGGTTCCCACACTCACTCCTTGAGAGCTCAGTGGTCTGGACTAAGCTGGGAATGGATGCCCAGTGTCCCAGGACCACACTTGAGAAGCATTGCTCTCGGGTTTACCCTTGCTCCCTGGGGCATTCAGAGTTTTAAGGGCCTTGGCATTTCTCAAGTATAACTGTGTCCTAATGTTTCTGTGGGCAGCCTGTTGCTGCCACTCCTGGGCCCTTGGATGGCAAAACAGTGGCTGCCTTCCAGCCATAATTAGTGGGATGTGCTTTCTGTAAGGTCGACAAGTACTCTGGTTGAGAATCTAATTTTCAAAAGTACTGACCTACGTTTGACTTGGAGCACCAGTCACAGAAGCAGAGAACTGCATGTTTCTTCTGTATGCTTCCTCCATCGGTGTAATTTCCGTGCCTCTTTGTTTTGTAGGTTTTATCATCAACCCATGCTAGCGTGGTCCTCTCAGCCCCAGAGCGGTCACAATCACGCCTATTGGAGAAGAGGACAGGAGGTCAGTGGCTTGCTGGGTCCCAGGGACCGAGAAGACCTGGAGGTCAGAGGAATGGCCCAAGCCCACAGTCTGCCAGTCTACACAAGGGAGGGTCCATGGGAAGTTGGAGGAAGGACAGAGAATGTGATGAAGAAGGCAGTTTGGGAAGAAGAGCTAAGAATGGAGGGTCCTGCCAAGTGGCACAATGTGAGCCTGGAAAACTGGAACCAGCCAAAGAAATTAGGGAGACAGATGTCTGATGGTGACAGGGAAAAATTGTTTCAAGATCTGTACCCACTCATGCGAGGAGAACATGTGCTGAATTCCCAGAGCAGAGGGAAATCCCGGTCGTTGCCTAGAGTGCTCTCTCCCGAGAGTCTGAGTTGCATGGAAATTCCATTAAGTGATGGGCATTTACCAGGTGTCCCTAAAATGCCATTTTACCCTTCAAATGGTGCACCAAATTTGGAATCCACAAGAAACCCTGGGAAGGGTGGCTCCTCGGTCCCTTTTTCCCGGCCAAAGTTTGGGAGACCTCTCAAGCCTCCCTCCTATGACTCCCACCAACATCCCAGGGGAGGAGTGGAAAACAGCGTCTACCTGGACAGCCAGCAGGCAGACCTGAGTATCGCCTGCTTGACCAAAGCGAACGACCCCAGGCAGGAGCTCTGCCTGCCTGACTCTGGCTTGGAGCCTCCAGTGTACGTGCCTCCGCCATCGTACAGGTCGCCACCCCAGCACATCCCAAACCCCTACTTAGAGGATTTGGAGCCCAGGCCTGTGTGTGGCGACCGTCATCATCCGGGGGAGGAGGCCACAACCAGCTGTCAGCTTCCTTCTGGCTCCCTGGGGAGTGGGAGTGAGTATGGTGCGAGCCCACGCTCTCCCCGAAGTTTCCCTCAACAGCCCCGTCCCACCACTGCTTACGACGGCTCCATTCTGTATATTCCCTTTGATGACCCACGGATACGACATATTAAACTGGCCCAACCCCATGGTTTCTGTGAAGAAATAAAGATGGATGAGAAATTGTACAGCGCTGGTTCAGTCTGTGCCCCAGAGCCAGCTCATGGATACATGTACCATGATGGTGCCGTTTTGAACCCACAGAGCATGATGCCCCCATCGGGGAGTGAGAAAGGCCCTGTCCTTGCCGATCCCAGCCCCCTGTGGCCATGGGGCCAGCTCCCCAGGGATGGAGAAAATCGTGGCTTTTCTGACCAAAGAGACCACTGTGTTACGAGAGGACAGTGGCCTGAGGTGAGCAGCAGCCAGCAGGGACAAGCAGAAAGCCAAGTCTCCTCCCCAAACCCCCAGGGCGAGAGTACCTGCGAAACCCGAACCAAGCTCAAAAAGTTTGAAACTGGGATTCAGACCAAGAAAAGTTCAAAGAAAAAAATGAACGAGACAATATTTTGTTTGGTTTCCATCCCAGTTAAGTCAGAATCACATCTGCCAGATATAGATACCAACAACAATGATTTAAAACAGAGTGCTGATAAAAAGCATGGGGTTGATAAGAGTGCCGCGCTGCAGGAGCAGAGTCTGCTGAGCATGTCTTCCACCGACCTGGAGCTGCAAGCTCTCACAGGAAGCATGGCTGGGAGAACAGAGTTCCAAAAACAAGGTCTGGGGGAACCAGAAGAAGGGAAACAAACAGATGACCTTCGATTCATTCACCCTATGAAACACAGAGAACTCAAGTATTCTGGCTCGTGGCCAGGGCACCACTACAGAGACCAGCAAACACAAACCACTTTCACCGAGGAATCCAAAAGCCTGCAGCCCCTCCTTGATGAGATGTCGGGACAGTCACCTAATGCGGTGCTGACTTCACAGTTTCTAGACCCTACTTCCTCAGAAGCTCAGATGCCCACAGCGTTAGCTGCCGGTGACCAAAACCAGAGGCCAAATGCTCATCACCTAAAAGGTCAACTGTCCCTCACCCCTTCCAGCTACAGTGCTTTTTCAAGGACTTCCTCTTCTGTGAACCAGGCCCCTGTGCCAAAGGCGGGCCAGAGTCAGGTCTGTGTGGATGGCCACGGACAGGGAGGCAGCCCCGTGCCCAGGGGCGAGGTGGTGAAGGGGGCGACCACAGGCCCATGCAACAGTCAACAGCTGTTTGGTCAGTTTCTTTTAAAACCAGTTAGCCGACGTCCCTGGGATTTGATAAGTCAGTTAGAAAGTTTTAACAAGGAGCTTCAGGAAGAGGAAGAGAGCAGCCATAGCAGCACTCGCAGTGAGGACAGTGAGACAGAATGGCAGCTGCCAGGCCCTGCTGACTCCACAGCCAATAATATGGGCTGCAGTGACTCCAGCCGTGAAAGGAGAACGGAGGAACCGCCAAGGTGGCCAGTGCAGGAAGAGCTCGTGTGGAGGTCGAGAAGAGTTCAGAGTAAGTCTGAGAGTTGGAGTGAGGAGCAGAAGCCTGCCATCCAGCACCTTGGTGCCCGTCCTCAATCCCCGGGCCCTCCACAGGCAGAAGACAGCAGAGGTGAAGCGTTGCTGTCAGCACATGGAAGCTGGATTACAGAGAAGAGAAACCAGGAGATCAAGAAAAGAATAAAGGAGCTCGCGGTCAGCCCAGGTCCTGTGAAAAGAATGACGTCTTCTAGGTCACGTGACACAAAACCATTGTCTGATCCCGCTGAACTGAGGGACCCCCAGCAAAGGCAGGAACTCCCCAGTGTTTCAAGTTCTATGGAGCTGAGCAAAGCGGGAATCCCTCTGAAGGCCAGTGGTGGGCAGGAGAGGGGCACGGTGGTCCTTCTCTCTCTTGCCAGCAAACCCCGAGGACTCTCGGCACCCGACTTGAGGTCTGTGGGGCTCACCCTGGCACAAGAGCAGAGTGCCAATAAGTCAAGTGGGTCTTCAGGTGACGCGAGTGCAATAGAAATCCCCGCAAACGAGTCCCTTCAAGCGAGGGCTGTGAGGATCCTGGGCATCGATGTGGCCGTGGAGTCCTTGCTGCCAGGCACCAGGAGAAAAGGACAGAGCCATCACCCCGAGCCTGAGGGTAGTGCCCGCAGGCCGGCGTCCCCCAGGGAGGAGCCAGTGTCCAATCCAACACAGCCAGATAACCCCACAGTGTGCACTGATGCCTTTTATGGCAGGAGGAAGTGTGGCTGGACTGAAAGCCCTCTCTTTGTAGGGGAAAGGGACAGTGCCCGACGGGCTCCCTGGACTTCTGAGCACGCAGGTGTGGACGGCGCCATCCCCAGCAAGGCCCCCAACCCCGAGCCTCCCGCGAGTCCCCCGGAGTCCACGCCTTTCAATCACAAGGATGTGGGGACAAAAGCACCCTTCAGGTCCACTCTGTTCCATTTTATAGAAAGGACTCCAAGTGTGGCAGGCTCACAGAAGCTGAGAAGCACTTCCAAAGTGATTGAAAGTTTACAGGAGAAACTGGCTTCCCCGCCACGGAGAGCCGACGCTGACCGCTTGATGAGGATGAAAGAGGTGAGCTCTGTGTCTCGGATGAGGCTCCTGAGCTCTCGGAGCGCCGAGTCCATGGAGGAAGCCAAGGCGGAGCGGGGCCCCGGCGTGCCCCCCGGAGGCCTGGGGTCTCTGACCCCTGAGGACCTGGCCTGCAAGGAGGAAAATGGGCTCTCTGTCTCCAAGGGCGCCCTCTCCTGGGAAGAAAACCGGGACCTGGCAGCAGGCAGGGAGAAGAGGACCATTGATCAGGACTTCTGGTGCCCAGGTGAGGAGTCAGGCAAGTGGGCAGACGTTCACTATTAATTTGGTGTCCTTGGGACATAAAAAATACCAGGTTGATGGATAATAAAAATCTGCATATTCAGAATAGATCAGGTTCACCTTGTGAATTATTGTACCAGACGATTCATCATTTTACAAGGAATTTTCTAGAAGCTTTCCTTAAAAATCAAGATCTTGTAATGTATTTTAAATGATTATATCTTTATAGAAATAATCTATGTAAACAACTAAGTAAAAATACCCATGTAAGCAACTTGTTGGCTCCCTTACTGTGAAGAGGTGAATCAGTAAAGGATTCCATCTTTGGTGCAGGCACCTTGATAACTCTTGTAGGAGACCCTAGCACTTGTGCTCTATGCTCTCTCCTAAACCTACAGGCGTTCACCCAAATAACCCTCATTGCTTCTTATTAACCTAGTAAGAAAAGATATACTGGGTTGATTAAATAAACCACCTGCCCCATGATGCTATGTCTTACCTTTTCACCTTCCAAAATCCTTTGTTCCCCACCCCATTTTTATCTGTTTTCACTACCATACCATTTATGAAACTTTAGTATACAAAATTAACTTTTCTGACACCCCACCTCTAAAAAGGTCACTTATTGATTCTGTTTCTTAAAGTTCTCTTAAAGTTCGGACTTCAAAATCCCAGATGAGATGGTTTTGCCAACCGCATCCTGCAGGCCTCTGAACCCACTCCATCCTCCCACCTTAACATCTTCAAGAGCCTTTTCTGAGTCATAAAGCTATAAGACAGGTTCCCAATGACAGTGACAGTGAGTTTCCCCAAATGCAATTTCTCTATCTTGGCTCTGATACAAACCGGCCAGGAGAACTCTTGCCATTTCTGTTTTAGCCACTTTCTTCAGGGACTGGGGATTATCAGTTATATATATCATAGAAATGGTTAAAAGGAGAGTTGAAGTAGTTACCAAAAGGTACACATAATAAATCACAGACTAGAAGAGACCTTAAATCATTAATTCAGACCTTTTTACAGTGAGGGGCAAACTGTGCCCCCCGAGGTGTTAGAGCGCTGCCCTCAGACCCCAGTCTGATCTGAGCCAGGCCTCTCTTCCATCTTCCTGCGCCATCCCAACAGGGTGGTCCCCCCGCCCTGCTGCTCTGTCTCCTATTTTGAAATCCAAGGATGGGTTTATTTATTTATCTATTTACTTTTTCCATGAGGACAGAAGTCATCTAAACATCTCCATTTTCAGAGTTCAGAATGTCAATATTTCTTTGAGCTTCCTCTAACTTGTTTCCAAATAAGTTTTGAACTTTGTGGTTATTCTTGTTGATTTATTTATTTCACCCATTCCCATACCCCTCCCCTTTGGCCACCTTCTGTTTATTCTTTATATCGATGGCTCTGTTTCTGTTTTGTTCTGTTTATTCCTTTGTTGTTGTTGTTTTTTCAGCTTCCACATATAAGTGAGATCATATGATATTTGTTTTTCTCTGTCAGACTCGTTTCACTTCGCATAATACCCTCGTGGTTCATCCATGTTGTCACAAGTGACAAGATTTCATTCTTTTTTATTGCTGAATAATATTCTGTGAGGTATACACACACACACACACACATATATATATATCTCACGTGTTCTTTATTCATCTATCAATGGACACCTACGTTGCACCTGTATTGGCTATTGTAAATAATGCTCTCCTGAAGATAGGGGTGCATGTATCTTTTTGAATTAGTGTTTTTGTTTTATTTAGATAAATACCCAGAAGTGGAATTGCTGGGTCATAAGGTAGTTCTGTTTTTAATTTTTTGAGGAATCTCCATACTGTTTTCCACAGTGCCTGCACCAATTTGCAATCCCACCAACAGTGCAAAGCGTTCGCTTTTCTCCACATCCTCACCCACACTTGTTGTTTGTTGATTTATTTGTTATAACCATCCTGACAGGTGTGAGGTGATAGCTCATTGTGGTTTTAATTTGCATTTCTCTGATAATTAGTGACATTGAGCATCTTTTCATATGTCTGTTGGCCATTTGTATCTTGTCTTTCGAGAAATGTCTATTCAGGTCCTCTGCCCATTTTTTAATTAGATTGTTTGATATATTTTTTTTGGTGTTAAGTTTATATTTAAGTTAAATATATGAGTTTCTTATATATTTTGATATTAACCCCTTATTGAATGTATCATTTGTGACTATCTGCTCCCATTCATTAGGTTGTCTTTTCCTCTTGTTGATAGTTTCCTTGGCTGTGCAACAAAAGTTTTAGTTTGATGTAGCCCCATCAAACTGAAAATCCTCTTTTCTTTTATTGCCCTTGCTCGAGGAGCCATATCCAAAAAGATATTTCTAAAACCCATAATGTCAAAGAGTTTACTGCATGTTTTCTTCTAGGAGTTTTATGGTTTCAAGTTTTACATTTAAGTCTTTAATTCATTTTGAGTTTATTTTTGTACATGGTGTAAGAAGGTGACCCGGTTTCATTTTTTGCATGTTGTCTGTCCAGTTTTCCTAACACCACTGGAAGAAACTGCCTTTACCCCATTGTATATTCCTGTCTCCTTTATTGTAGATTAATTGACCGTATAAGTGAGGAGGAAATCCAAGGATTTAAAAGTAGATGGAAAACATTGCTTGTTTCAGCTAGAGGAATTCAGAAATTTTTGTTAAACAAAAAAATATACTTAGCACTTTTAAAATTTTCCCGGAAATGCAGTATGATTCTTAGGAGTGTTAGCCAATGTTGCTCTGTTCCTTATGCAAAATACTACATTATTGAAATAACCAATTTGTCAGGGCCCTCTTGGGGATCATCTCATTTGACAAATGTGGTTTTGCTGACGATGAACATACTAAGAGTATGGAACCTTTGCCATTATGGTGAAAGAGTGTTACAGTGCCCATTTTTGGAGCTGTGGAGAAGATATATTATCCTTAGCGTGATTCCTCTTCTGCTGTCCACCCCCTCCCCCAAATACGCTCTGCTAGTTAAAAAGACATCATAGGCTTTTAAAGTGAGCTTCTTTATCTATAAAATCAAGATGATTTTATCAGTCCTACCTCATCCTGAGAATTATAAGGACTTTAAAATAAGACAAATCCTGTTAAAATAAAACACCAGTTTGTAAAGAGTTCTGTGTCTCTCTCCATGGCCACATATTTTATGCAGTATTTTATAGGATAGAATTTCTAGTTCAATAAAACAGTCCCTCAATTATTAGTCTGACATTTGGCATGTGAATGGGGTGGGATAGGTATCTGAAAACACTTACATAATTAATTTTAGCCACTAAAAACACCTCCTCCATGACCTTATTATTTTTATTTTTTAAGACCATACTTACAGGGAGACATTTTTTTCTCCTTTCCTTCTGCTGCGTTTGTTAATACACAATACAATGATCAAAAAGCTGAAGGCAGAGAGCTAGTCTTGAAGACAGACGGCTCCTTCGGGCATTCTTAAGTAAATGCCTGGTAGGGCGCCTCCATGAGGGAAGATTTCTTACACATGCAGTGGCCCAGAGGAACCTCCACTGTCCTTTCATGTGACCCACCAGCCCTTAATATTCAAACGAGTCCTTTAGAGAGGTCATATGCCTGAGGTAGTAAAACTTCTAACATATGTTAAATTTTGTACTCACTGCTGCTTCACAAATTAGAATAAAGCCTTGTAGCTTTGTTGCTGACACACTTTTGGGCTTTAGTTTTCTTTTGATATATTTTATCATTTTAAACAAAAATCTTCATCTTCATCCCCACCATGATCACTCCTGTCTTTGTCTCCCCAAAGTGCCAGAACCACTTCACTGCTCCTGAATGCACAGCCCACTTAAATCCAGATTTTGTGCTGGAATTGTAAGACAAGAATATACCATGTTTATCTATAACCATTCCCCCCTCCCCTTCTATAACTTTATTATCTTTGCTGTTTGGTAGCATCATATCATAAAGTGTCTTTATTTCAGCTTAAAGATGGGCATTCAAGCTAACATCTTTTCAGGTTCTGGCTAGGAAATCAGCAGCTCAAAAGTCATTCAGGTGACAGACTCCCATCTCCACTGGGTGGAGTATGCTCCAGTTCAGAATGTCATCCCAGGCAGGTAGTGTTCAGAATCTGCGGGTGCCATCAACTTCCATTGTCCGCTCTCCCAATGTGAGTGCAGGAGGAGAATCCGGAGCGACCACAGCCTCAGGCCCGCAGTGGGGGATTCTGGGAAGGCTTCACGATGCCACATGATGCCATTAGGAGGCTAGACATTAGCACATCTTCCAGGGCAGTAGCTTTCGGGGGTATTCATACACGAACTGTCCACCGGAGCAGGCCTTAGTGGTTTGTCTTCACCTGAAATGTTGCCCACAGGAGCCAGGATTCCAAATACTCGGGTAACTTCTCTGTTCCCTAGACCCGGGCTGGTCAGTGTAGTCGCCCCCTGTCACTTCACTTTATGGCTCCTGAGCAGCACTTGAAATATGGCTCATCCAAATCGAGATAGCTGTAAGTGTAAACTACACACCGGAATTCAAAGGCTTAGTACAAAAAAATGAAATCCAATATTTCTCAGTAATTTTGATATTGATTACCTGTTGAAATGATAATACTTTGCATATATTTGGTGAAATAAAATACATCATTAAAATTAATTTCACCTGTTTCCTTTTATTTGCTTTAACATGGCTACTAGAAAGCTTAAAATAACATTATGTGGCTCAAATTATATTTTTATTGGACCTAGACCCCGCCCCCGTGATCTGAAGAAGACCCATTGTTCTATGGGATTCGTTTCCCGCTCTGTCTCTGGGCCTTCAGCTTCAGCAGTGGGCTCTGGGTGCAGACATGTTCTGTGGAGGTGTCCCCATGTCCTTGGCCCTGAGGGAGCTGGTCAATGCCCAGTGTCTGTGTAACTTGAAGCTTAATAGAAGATAGACCTTTTCTAGGCCAAAATGTGTCCTTTCCGCAGTGTCATCCATTAGCGACACCCATCTCATTCGCAGTGGAGAAAAAGACATCTTTGCTCACAGGCAGTCCCTCTCAGAATCAGCTCATGGTGAGGCTGATTGAGCATAAAAATGTGGCGCTCAGCTGTTAACATCCTGCGTTGTCCCATTGGGTGGTGTTGCTTGTAAGATTTCAGAAGGCGCCAACTCACGTGAACTCGGCTTGCTTTGTAGCCAGATGGGCACTTGGGTAGCAAATCACGTTTTAGGAGCAGCAGGCTCATTTTCCCAAATACGGAGACTGTCCTGTCTGGTTTGTAATGAATGACTCAGCGCTGTGTGTAAATCCTGTCTTGGTAGTTTTGGATCGTAAATATATCGTGCCTAAGTTGAGAAGGTGTGAGGAGGACACGCTGCTAGAGAAATTGGAATCTGTGTGGCCTACATGCACGTGCCCAGATGACTTGAGAAAAGATTGTTTGTGATAGTTTTTATAACTATCAGATTGTACTGTTCCAGATTTCTTACGTGTTTTGTTTAAAAAGTCCGGAGCTGCTGTGGCAGGCAATTCTGACCACAGGTGGCACACGTGTGAGCTTCAGGTTGGCCTGGACCCAGAGATCTGTGAATCCCAGACTTAGCATCACCAGGCTGCAGCATTAATGGCAGTTTGGGACTGTTGTTCTTTGTATGGTGTCCCATTTGGGAAACGCAGGACATCTGGGCCCAGTTTGGGATTTCCCAGTGTGGGCTATAGAATGGATCTGTGTGGCAGCCCTGCCTGCTGCCTGGTGAAGGTGGGATACAGGGGGCCTCTTATTAAGGCCAAGCAGTCAGGATTTCAGTGTCCGCAAGCCTTCCAGGGACAGCGTTTGATCACAAAGATGCACATTGTAAAGCAGCTTTCATTAGAGTTGAAATTTATAAAAAAATAATTAAATAGTCCTTAGCATCAGCCACTGCTGGTTAACAAGCACTGCATTTAAAGTTAATTATGTTTCACTATGAACAGCAGGAAGGGACCATCAACATATTAAGCAACTCACATTTTTCCATCTGTCACTTTAAAACAGTCTTTTGATGATAGTTTTTTTCACTCCTTAGTGAAAACAAGATTGCTGAAATGTCTAAAAATTATGTAGCTTTCATACACTTGTGGGTTTTGCTCCCTAAACATATTTATTTATGGTCTAAGAATTAAACAGAAAGACCAGTTGAATATCCCACTAATTTTCTTTTCTGTCTTTTCTTTGTTACAGATTCTTATGACCCTAGCAGAGTGGAGAGGGTGTGATGAGCTGCCAGTGAAGTGTGGGCTAATTGAAGTATTTGCTAATTGAGTGTTCTCTGATTTTATCTGTCAGCCAGCTTGCCGGGGTATCAGCTGGAAACGGCCAGCTTTCGGTGCACTATGACATCCATTACCACTACCACCAGGAAACTCCTCATCCCTACAGAATAGCTTTGTGGAAATAAAGCAGCAGTTCATTGAAACCATCTGTTTTTATAGCATGAAGAGTTAATACCTGTATTTAGAAAAGAGTCACTTAGACTCTCCTGAATGATGGCGTTAGCCATCATGGTTCAGTTGACAATTTGGACATGGACAATACAGTGAATGATTTTGAAAGTACTGTGAATGTCATAAATTCCCCTTTGCATTTCCAGGGCCTGCTGTCCGTGCTCATGTTAAGGATCTTGGGACAGAGGCAGTTGCCTAGTGTTTCTGCACTTTGAGTTTAGGGAAATGTGAATGACTATATCTGATCGATTTCTAATCAATTTGGCCTTCTGCAGCTGGAAGTAACTTTACTTACAAGTAACTTGCTATCAGAGAATAAAAGCAATATCTTTTAAGTTCCGAAAAGATTAAAACTTGTACTATGATGTACTAAGAGTATTATTTATCTGGTAATGAAATGCTTTGATCGTTTGCAAACATACCATTGTCTGCTTTGCACTCAGTATTATCTATCTATTTTTATTTCCTGTATGGATGTTTAGAAATTCTTTATATGAAAAATAATTACTGGTTTAAAATAGACCATTTTAACAAAGTAACTATATTTCTTTTTACAAAAATGCTATTTTTCTATGATGTAAACAGTTGTTAGGCGGCAGATTTTTAAGGAAGTATTATTTTATTTAAGAGTCTGTATCCCTTTGTATGAGAGGGACCCAGATAGAGTTCACGTCTGCTTTAAAGCATCTCTCCCTTACCCATTCACACCTCTGCTCCTTCTATTTTATCTTAGAAAGAGATGTCAATGTAGGCATTTTACAGGGTTAATCAAACTGTCAGAAATAATTTTTTTACAAATGTAACTGTAAGGTTATTTGTGAAAATAACCCTGTCAAAACCAGCCAACGTCTTTATAGCAATTTTTACTGCCATATCCATAAGATTTACCAAAAAGTATAGTTTCATCTTTGTATATCTGTGGGGATCTGCCCTGAGATCATACTTTCCTCCCACCCCCACCCCCTGCCCCTTTAAGAAATATGTATTTTTATCTAGAATGATCCTTAATTGGTCTCTGCATATTTTTAAAAATGCTAGAGACATTATATATATGCCAGTACAAAAGCATTATGAGGCCTATGTATTCTACTGTGTTTACTATTGCATTAACCTGCACAAAGTTTATGCATTTTTTATGCATTTGTCCCTCCTTTCTAAGTAAGGTATTCTTATTAGCTAACATATTTCCTGAGTGGTTCTTGTCTCCTTCCACCATCCCTTCTTCCCTCCCTTTCTTTCCTTTCCTTCCTTCCCTATTTCTTTCATTATCTTCCTCTTTTTTTCTTTTTCTTTTCTTTGTTTAAAATTTTTTTGAGAAACCACCTTAGCTATTTTTAAACATTTCAAATTCCTAAAATGTGAACTGTTGGGTGGTCTACAATTTGGCCCCAAAACGACTCTGACCGGGCTTTTATGGCCTATTTTTATCTGTGCCATATGATTTTATTTCATAAGAACTTAATGTATTTGGACTGTAATAAACAACACAGAATCTAAGTAATTCTGAAAAATCTTTTCAGATACACTTATCTACAGTCTTGTTTCTTACCTATAACTCATAGTCACTTCTTTCCAGATTTTGGCTCATGAAAAGTTATAATAGGCGCTTGCTTTCACAACACAATGAAATGGGCCAAGTTTCTGTTAGGAATGGCTGAAACTGTTTTTCCCAGGAAAAATTTAGTGGGAAAGAGGTCAATTACTCTGTTATATAGTTGGTGAATCACTTAAGTCGTTTGGTAGAACTAAATGAGGGTGGTTACCTGGAGGCGTTGTGGGGGTCCTGCTTCCCTATTTAACTGCAAATGAAAGAAGGTGTACATGTGTATATATACATATGCAGATACATATATATACACATATAAGGTAGACACACATATATACATAGATATATTTTAACTCTTCTGACTTTCTTTGAAATTTTATTGATCCCATCTAAAGACTCTTTTCATCAAAAGAATCAAATTTTAGTTTATTCTTCAAGAGAAATAGAAAGATCCTAAAGGGAAAAACATATTGTATTATACCTTGTGTATATCACAAAACAAAATATGATAGTCTTCTATTTTGTTTTATTCTAAATTGTTGCATCATAGCTTTCTGAAATGATTCTGAATTTAGTTTAAATTATCAATATTTTAACCTTAATTTCTAGATTTCAGCCTGTATAGAAAGTGTTTGGGGGAGGGGGAACTTTGAAAATTGGACTTTTAAACTTGCATATTCTGAGGTAAATAACAGCCTCTAATCAAAATTAGCTTTCCCAGAGATTTTGAACTTAATACTAATTACTCTTTTGTTATTTCTATTTCTCATACATACAAAGCTCTTCGTTATTATTTTGTGGCTGGAAAAAACTTTTCATATTTTGTGGTTGTCATTGTTTTTCTCATGTGTATGACTTACTTTTGGTGTTTAATCATTTGGGGCTTATAAAATTAAAAGTTCTAATTTTGACTATTTGGACCGAAAATTATATGAGCAATTATATATTAAATGTATTTGTATTTCTTAACTTGCAAAAGAAGGGGGAAATGTTGGTAATATAGCTCTAATGACCTCTTTGAAGAAAATTTCTGAATGATTGAAAACCAAATATCTTTATTATGATTTTAAGCCTTACATTTCTACAAACGACAGAAAACTCCTCCCTAAGATGCACAGCCCCTGACTGCATCTTCAGAATTTTTTTGTCTTGTTGTTTGTAACAATTTGGATTTCTTTCTGAAAAGTCCCTTAAAACTGTATCTACTGTCTGAGATCCCAGTGTCCATCCTAGAATTACAGGTTGAGGTTCTGAATCATGTGGAAATTCTAAGTGGAACTTTTCTGATTCCACTTGACGGTTAGTGAAGTGTTGTTGTTAATGGAAGTTCAAGTGCTTAAATGCCAATCACTCTGAATCTAGACTCTGACCACTTTTTGCAGCAGCAAAATGACTTACTCTGACAGCAGCTTGGTCTAGGGCTTCTGAGGAGAAGTGATGAGCTCATCTGCTGTTGACACAGCTCCTTCCCAGTTCTGAACATAAAGGACTGATTGAAGCTAAGATTAACCTGCCATTGCACGTGTGACGCCCCCAAAGGTTGTGTTTGTGCGCTTGGACTGTTTTTGTTGTTATTTTGTTTACAACGGTGAAGTAACACACAATTAAATGTCAGGTTAGCATCTCTTAGAAAGTGACCAATGTAGCAGAATTCTCTGTCTAAATATGTGAGCTTAGAGGAACACTTCCAATTTTCTAAATTCTTGTAAGCAGTTACTTTATAGTGTTTGGGCCATTGTTCTGCCAGATCCATCTGTGCAGGGGGATGAAGCTTACGGGATAGAGTGAGGGATGGGAGTGTGCCTCTTCATCTGAAAAGCTATTATAGCAGGCCTGCGGGATTTTTGCATTTTCATTCTGTTTTGTTCTTCACTTCAGATTCTGTACATCTGTGTGGGGGAGGAGAGTTCTACTCAGGACAGGATTTAAGAGACACATTTCAAGTGACCTTTAAGAGTCAGCATGGTGGGAGGTCCTCCCCCCCCCCCCCCCGAGTGTGGATTGGTGTACTCTGGGACCCACAAGGGAAGAAGGGGGAGATGATAAAATAACATTAAAAACAGAATGGTCCCAAACCTGCACGTTAAGGGGTGGTTAAGACTGTAATTCAGATTGAGGCCTCTTGGAACGGTCGGTGTAGCTGAGCAAGCTGCCCGTGGAAACAGTCCTTGGGTTCATCAGCAGTGTGGCGAGGCAGACAGAGCGCCTGCAGATTCCTGCTTTGACTTTTGAGAGCCCCTGTCACAGCCGTATTCACTACAGAGGACAGGGAGGTCCTTGTGCTGTGGCCTCTCACTGAAGCTTGAACCCAAAGGCAAGTCCTGCCGTTCTTCCCGATGCCTTGATTGGGGGTGAGGAGGAGTCTCCCTAGAAGATGAGCTCCTTCCCCGAGTGGAAGTCAGGCCCGCTGGGGCTAACAGCTGTGCCCGAGGGTCAGCAGTCTCTCTCCTGCTTCCCTTCACGCCGCCCCATGGCAGGGCCGAGATGTGCCTCTCACTGTCATGGAGCAAGAGGGAGGAAGACAAAGGCAAGTTCAGGTTGAGAAGTATATGGCAGGAAGTAGAAGCAAAAACTGTATGTCCTGGTCAGGGAGAAAAGCAGTAACCTACAGATTTTAAAATCAATGAGGTACTTACTTTCCACCTGAGGCAGCTGAAATGTGGTCCCTCACACTCAGGCCTGACAGGAAAGCTAAGGTCAAGCAACTCAAAACAACAACAACAAACACAAGAACTTTTAAAATCTGGTGAAGACAAAGCCCTGTAACCCCACAGAAACTTTCTGCTCGGCATTTCTCTGGGCACCATTAATAGTTAAGGCAGGCAGAGAGGGTCCCAGGAAAAGACAACTGGTAATGGCTGGTAGCCAGCTGTGGTCATCGCCCCCAGAACAGGCAGTACCAGAGACCTTAAGGTGATGAGAGGTGAAGGTGGGTGAAGTCAAATAACACCAGCAAAGCAAAGATGAATGTCGTCAAGGAGCTCTTGTATTTCTCTGCACAATGTAAAGACTCTTGCAATTTCAGGATGGCTGACCTGCTCAGTAACACACATGTTCCAAATAAAGATTTTGCATGAAAGTCTGTGTCAAATGTCTTTGGCTGTGGGTGCAAGAGCTGCCCTGTAAGCCTTAAGGCTTGTGCCCGGAGGGCAGCAGAGTCCACGGGATGCAGCTCAGATGGTGTCGGTAATACAGGGACTGGTGGCCCAAGGAATTCCAGCACCTTTGGTCTCCAGCAAGTGTTTCCTGAGCGTTAAAGCTCCTCTCTGCATCTCCCACAAAGCCCTGCTGACATGGAAAGAGGCCTGGGTCAATTTGGGGAGTAGGCTTGAGTTTGGGCTCCATCACTAACCACGTGGTCTTCCACATGTCTCTTCTCCAGCTTCTGTTTCCCCATCTCCTTCTCTTACTCCTTGAATATAAGAATCAAATACATAGAAAAGCTCCTGACACACTGGAAAGTGAATGTACACCTCTGTCTTTCAGGGAACAGGCAACTTGTAGGTTTTACTTCCAAGCCTTGGTGTTCATTTAAAGATTTAGCTCTTGTTTCTAGTGTCACAGTTCTGGAAGCAGAGGCACATTCGGTAGTCGTCATGCTCTCAGTTTGTTTCTGGCGGTCCAATAAACATGTAAGCTGTGGTTCCTGAGTTTTAAAATGTTTGCTCCTTCTTTCCAACTTAAGCGCCTTCTCTTTCCCATTAGCTTTTGCAGGCTGTTGTGCTTGTTCCTTCCTTGGTTCCACCTGTGTAGGTCTCAAAGCTCCAGAGTTCCAGGGCCCTCTCAGTAGTCTAGAATTTCAGATCATGTTGAGATGTGGGTTTTACAGTAACAGCTATGCCTGGTTGGTTGATAATTGAATCCACATATTAAAATATAACTGGAAAAGAAGTCCCTTGACCAAATTAACATTATAAGATGAAACATGCCACCTAGGAATTAGGGGATCCAGTCCTGGGCCTGTCTCTGCATTAATGAGCTGTGACCTTGGCCTCCTCCCCTGCTCTCTCTAGACACTGCATAAGTAGAGAAGAAAGATCGAAATAAACTAGCTGGTTTCTTCCAACTGTAAGATTCTATCTTTTTTGGCAAAATTGGAAGTCCATAGCATCTTTTGCCCTGCCAGAAGGGTCCAAGAGAAAAATGATTTGAAAACACTGGCTGTATGTGGCTGAGTACTGGGTTATCGCAAGGGTAGGGAGCCCTGCCATTATTTCTTTCACCAGGGTGGTCCACTTCCCCATTCCAGTAATTTATCATGCTTCTCTCCCCCTCGTGATCGTTGTGGACCAGCCAAGAGACTGACAGAATTGAATTCTCCCAAACATATTTTCCTTAGGTTAGAGTAGGGCATGGGTGTTCGTGAGCCTGGCAGGCAGCCCAGGGCATTCATCGACACGGTCTATACTCACTGTTTTTCTCACAGTTTGGCTGCTTGGGGTCCTTTTAAACGCACTTAGGTTCGGAGATGTTTGGGTCTTGCCAGCTGAGCTTCTACCCCACACATAAATCTTCACCCAGGTGGTCAGCTTGTATTTCATAGGCTGGGAGTGCTGTCGGTCACCCCATTGCTCAGCATTTTGGAGACAACACCTCCATGGAAAACAGTGCCAGCCCTCCCAGGCCCAATGGGCCCCTGGTTTGGATTCAACTGGAGAACACAAATCTTTGAGCTATAGGAGATTTGTTCCGGATCACATAGAAGCTCCCTTTACAGTTTTGTTTGTTTGTTTGTTTGTTTGTTTCTTTTTCTCTTGGCTACCTCCCTCTCTCCTATGCTTCCTGCTGTGTTAACTTGGAGGAGGGGTGTTACCTCCCCTCACCCCACTGGTGTATTTAGAAGGTTATAATAGCAGGGTCCGTTTGTGGAGAAATAAACTCAAATGTGCATTTACCTAGAATTTCTTTGGAGTATTTAAAACAAATGCTCAACACGATGGTGAAGTGACGATAAGGAAACTAATGTTGTTGGGTCCCTGCTATGTGCCAGGTGTGTGATATGCATCGATTAATCTAGTGAACACCATTTTACAAAAGACAAATAGGTATAGAAAAGATAACTAATTGCTTGCAGATGAAGCTGGCAACAGAGCAGGGATTCAAACTTATTTCTACACCCCCGAAGTCCATGCCGTTCATCTTAGCTTGCTGTACCCCAGAAGGACAAGAGAATGATACTCTGGCGAATCAGGAAAATCAAAGGTAACAGATTACAATACTAAATGTGTTTGTTAGGATTAGGTTCAGCTTCTTATGTCAGAAAATCGTAAACAATCATGGCTTAAATAAGACGAAAGAGATGAAAGCTTATTTCTCTCTCACTTCAAAGGAATCTAGAGGCAGGAAGTCTAGGGCTAGCATGTTAGCTCTATGGCAATTGGGGGCCTAGGCGCCTTGTATCTTTCTGTTCCAGCATCTTCACATGGTGGCTTCCCTCCTCAAGGTAACCTCATGGTCCCAAATGGCTGCTAGAGTGCCAGCCATCTTGGACACTTTCTAGGTAGCTGACAGGAGGAAGAATTCTTCACTCAGATGAGTTAGTTTCCTTTAAAGAGACTTCCACGAAGCCCTACACTCTTCTGCTTATATTCCATTTGCTAGAACTTAATCATATGGTCAAACTAAGTGCAAGGGAGGCTGGGAAATGCAGTCTTTTTTTAACTGGGCACCATTGTGGGTCTGAATAAAATAAATATTCAGTTACTAATAAAGAGGGTGACGATAGTTACTGACTAGCAACCAGCAGTCTCTGTCACACTTAAACTACCTCAAGGCATTAGCCCCAGGGTGGATAGATGCTTACTAGCCAGCAATACAGAAAAATTATTGTGCCTCTCACGTCTCTGTGGAAGGCTTTGTGATGGGAACCTTGTAGGCAGCACTGAAGAGTTTGTCACCAAAGTCTAAGCATGTTGTCCCAAATGTTTAGAGTTTTTAATAGTCCCTTCCATCCAATGAGGGAGCAACTATGAGGCCAAAATGGCCAGCTCTAAGCCACCACCTTTGCACACCAATCTTAGGGTCTGTCAAATGCAAACCCTTGCTTTCCTGGGAGATGCACCTTCAGGGGAAGGAAATGATGTTACCATGTCGGTGCCCATGATACAACAGGAAAGTGGGAGGTGATGGCAAACGCAGGAGTCTAGATGCCAAGTTTCTGGATCTTGGGGACAACAGACTTTGTTCAGCCTTCACTCCCCTGTGGACACTCATCACACCTACAGAGGCAGAGGCTGTGGATTCTGGGCTGTGTACAGTGAAGGTCCCACAGTCTTCAGGAGCCCCCAGGGTGGAAGGGGAAAGGGCCACTGGTGGGTGAGACGGGGGCAGAGGGAGGGTAGAGCCAGTGGCCCTGAAGATGGATGGAGCAGCATCCTTGCTGGAAAAGTCCCCAAGAAGGGCTATGGCAGTGCCTTCTTGTCTGAGACGGACCCCTCAGCCTTGGAAACCCTGCAGTTTACCAAGGGAAGCAGAACTAACTCTGAGCAGTTCAGACAGCAGGTTTTACCACTGAATGAGTACCGTATTCTGCTTTTCTAATTGTTTCAGTTCATACAGTTGCAGAGTAAAATTTCTGAACCCTCTTCTCTGGTTATTGAGATTTTTATTTGTTTCTCTAATACAGAAGATGGAGCCTAGAGACACTTTTTCTTTTCTTTCTTTTTTTTTTTTTTTTTTTTTGTCAGACTTCATGACTAAAGGCAAAAATGAAACAGAAATCACAAGAAAACATTTCAAGATGCCAGGAAAAAATGTTGTGATGGGCGGCAATGTTCATGCAATATAAACTAGCTTGGCATCGGCTATTCTGAAGGGTATAGACTATGCCCCCTGGCAGGTCTCTCTCTGAGAGGAAGCAGAAGAATTCTGTCATGATTGGGTGGTCGTACTGTGCTAAGTAAGGGAGGAGAGGCCGGGGAAAGTGGGGAAAGACAACTACCGTATTTCAACAAACCTAGAAGACACACCATTATTTCATCCTAAAAATAATAGAAAATGCTGTCGATTGAATTATTTCTTGCTTTGGATTACAAGAGCATCCCAATATCAGAGATGCTAAAATATGGAAGAGAGATGCACCCATATTGCAACCAACCTCTATTCCTCACTCTGTCAGGTTCTACAGCTCACTAATACCCAGTGGGGCCCCTGCTTGGCTGGCTCTGGGATGACACTGGAGGACCTGTGATCCAGGAGTTCCCAGCCATGTGCACAGGCAGTGGGATTTTGGCGTGATGGCTTCCATATTTGGGTGTGTACCCCAATGCCTGGAATTTGTTAAAAGAGAAAAGGAGGCTGATTTAGCATGTCGGGCATGGGAACTAAGACACATCTTCTTAAACTAGTACATCATGTGATTTTAATGCACTGAGTCCCATAGACATTTGGAGAAACTCTCTGGAGTCTTCAGAAGTGGTTCAATAGACCAGACACCAGAGTTTCTCTCAGTCCTTCCTGGCTCGGAGTGCCTGCCCATGCTTATGTCTGTCACTGGCCGGCCTTAGCTTTCTCTTCTCTTGACAACGTCCGTTCACCCTTCACATCTCAGTTTAAGCCTTAGGTTCTGTAGCAGCTTCCCTCACCTGCCCAGGTGAGCCTGGAGCTAAGGTCTGAATGTGATCCCCAGAAATTCATGTGTTGAAACTTAATGCTCAAGGTGATGATACTAAGAGATGACACCTTTGGGAGGTGGTTAGATCAGGAAGGTGGAGCACTCGTGAATGAGATTAGTGCCCTTATAAAAGACACCCCAGGGAGCTCCCTTGCCCCTTCCACCAGGGGAGGACACAACGAGAAGTCTACAAACCAGAAGAGGGCCCTCACCCCACCGTGTTGGCACTCTGACCTCAGACTTCCAGTCTCCAGAACTAAGAGCAATCGATTTCTGTGGTTTATAAACCACTCAGTCTGTGGTATTTTGTTATAGCAGCCCCAATGTACTAAGACACATCAAGAAGCTCTGAGATGTGCTTCTCCGTGCCACTACAATGACTGTAATGAAGCATATTTTGTGTTGATTATCACTGTCCCCTCCTCCTAAGCAACAAGCATCTTGAGGGTTGTGTCTATCTTATGAATCCATTGGGCCTAACACAGTACCTGGTACGTACTGACATTATAGGTTATCAATAAACATGTTTTTCTGAAGTAAGAGCACAGCTGTTCAGATGTTAAACAAAAGGAGGAAGCAGTGGCCACCAGGTCCTCTATTTTACTTTGGTAGAGCAGGAAATCAACACCATAGTACAACAAAAATGTCCAAGTCTGGAACTGTTTATACCAAATTGTTAACAATCGTTATCTCTGGAATTAGGATTATGGGCATGTATGTACTGTTTATCTGTCTATAAGAAACAGCTATCGCACGAAGAAAAGAAAAAAGGAGAAGGAAAGATTAAAAGAGAGAGAAAAAATGGGCGGTGAATTGAACTGAGGTGGTAGGTGGGATGGGAGTTGCATGGGTTAAGCTGAAGTAGTTGAGGTTCTACCGGGGAAAGGGGTCTGTGGGGAGGGAGACTCAGGGTTGTCTTAGCAAAGCAGACGGAATCCAGTATCCGGTGTTGAGGGAAGGTGGTCAGAGGGCTTGAGCGAGCATGGGCAGGAGGAGGGCGGTCCACACCCTCTGGCATCACGGGCCTGCAGAGGCTCTCCTCCCTCACACGGCCTGGGCTGAGCCCTCATGGTCTTGACATGTGGGCCGTGTGGACTGGTCCTAGGAAGGACCCCACCACTGGAGGAAGCCAGCAAAGCACACACAGCCTCTTCTAACCTATTCATTCTCATAAGGTCCAGTCCAGTTTCACCCTTAAATCTGACCTTATGTAAGTCAGCAGGAAGTGAATTCAGGGGTCTGCATTCCTCTTGGCTCATGCCTACCATTCTTTCAGTATGGGACAATGCCTTTTATTACAACTAGGGATAAAATCCAATGTGACTCTTGACTGAAATTCACTCTGCAATCTAACCACTCAATGAACCTGCATTTCCTTTTTAATAGGAGAGAGGAGTTTCTTTTTAAAAAGTCCTCTGAAAGTGAGCTGGAGGTGTGATGGCCAGCCTCCAAAATGGACCAATAATCCTTGCTAATATATTCATATCTGGGAAATCTCCTCCCATATTAAATAAGCCTAAACTCTGTAACAAACTAGCATACTGCAACAATTTTAGCATGTAAATTCTGAAGCTAGGTCATAAAAAACACTGTGGCTTCCAACTTGCTCTCTAGGATACCTCCCTTTGAGGGAAGCCAACAGCCATGTCAGGAGGATTCTCAAGCAGCCCTGTGGAGAGGTCCACGTGGTGGGGAGCTGAGGTCTCTCACCTACAGCCAGCACCAGCTTGCCTGCCACGGGAGTGAGCCACCTTGGAAGTGAACCTTGTAGCCCCAGCTAAGCTGCTCCTTCATGCTGACAGAAATGATGTGAAATGATAAATATTTGTTTTACTTTTAAAGGTGTGATTTGTTTTGCAGAAATAGAAAACTTATAATGAATGTTTGACCTTGACCCTAAGAAAGGAAGTTAGAAAGCAAAAGGAATCTGTGATTGCTACTGGGAGAAGAGGAAGAAATGTAAGACTGGGGGCTGGGAGGGAGGATTCGTCTTGACAGCCTCATCATTTTGCCACAGGGTCTGCCCTTTTTGTCTTCAACTCTGGAAGAACAAGCAGAAGGTGCCAGGGGAGTTATTTCTACATTTGGGGAGCCCTACATGCATGAACTTGGACAGAACACGGTGTCTGAGTCATGCCAATACTGCAATTTATACCACTATTTTTAAATGACTGTCTTTATTATAAAGGTCTATTACTCTCAGAGGATTTCCTGTTAGAGCTGTAATTGTACACATATATTATATCTGGTTAGATCCATTCCACATACATAAAACTGTGCCATGAAGAAAAATAAGCTAAAGTTTGTAGAATTTGTTATTTTGTTTACAATATTTCATCTTTATTAAGTTTGGGTACCTCCAATGGATGATGTGAAGGGTATTGCTTTTTTCTTAATCCAGAGAAGTTTCAAGTCACAGAATCTTTGCATAGATCCTGGTACTACACATAATAAAGAGAAACCACCTTATGAAAATAAAAGGTGGTTGCTCAGGGATTCAGTGTGTCATGATTGTGGCATATCGCAAAAGCTCTGCTGGGTCCCCCATTTCAAAGATCACAAGCTCTGGGATCACCAGGAGGATAGTAGAGTTGCCATCCCCACAGGCAGCCCCCCAGTGACAATACTGGAAGCCCCTGCTGGGAGAATTCTCAGCTCCAGGAAACTGGACCATCCTGGAACCTTTGCTAATTTGACCTGCATAGTTTTGTCTGTTCTTGAGTCAACTTTAAGAAAAGTGGCAATGGTCCTTTTTCTGAGGCATGCACATAACTCCTTCAGTTTGAAGCTGGGGTGTAGCAAGAAGTCTCTCACCAAAGGGTAAGCACAGCATCTGTCTCTGCATGGCTGTGTGTCCCATCCATTGAGTAGTCAAAGGCACATTGGGGTCTCGAGGGATGGGATTGCATTACTGTTGAACAAATGTTTATTTTCTGACCCCCCACTCTTTCCTCCCCAGTGCACACACCCTGTTTTTCTTTTTGGAGCTTGGCCATGTGGCTCGCGTTGGCCAATGATATGTTAGTAGATGTGATCTGACCAAAGGCTTGAAATGTGCTCACGTGGATGGGCTTTCCCTCTTGTGCTTCTCCTATTACCAAAAGAATATGCTCCGGGGAGCCCCTCATTCTGGAAAAGTGGGAGACCCTAAGAGGCGAGCCACCTCAGTCAACCTGAAGAACTGTAGCTTAACACCTAGGGTGACCCACAGACGTGAGGGAAAAAAAAATGCTATAATTCTATGTCCTTGAAATGTTTGTGGTTGCGTCTTACAGAGCATCCCATTGGTAGCAGCTGTTGACTAGGACATGGGCTAATTACATTTTTAAAATTTACCTGCTATTGTACTTAGGGGGAGAACTGTGCACTCTTACGGTATCCATGAATGGTATGCCTTGCAAATGCCTCAGGTCAGAGCGTTCAGGAATGTCAAGATTCCCCTGGAAAGGGTATGTGCTCAGGAGAGTGTCTCTCTGCCCTCTGCCCCTGATTCTGTCCAGAAAACATGGGTGCCAGTTTTATCCTGGTGGCTGCCCTGGGAGTCTCCCCACTCAGCCCCCCTTTTATTCCTGAGGGTCAAGTTGAACTCAGATTTTTTTATTCTACATTTCTTCTTCAAGGGCTAAGAATCATTGGAGGGCTCCAGTTTTTTGCACATTCCAACATTTTTCTAAAATCCTGACTTGAGGAGTGAGTGGGTTTGTTCCTTAGTATACAGATTCATTTCTTTGGAAATGTACCCATTTTCTAAAACGGATGGTGACATGGGAGAGACTAGGAAATATATTTGAGGTTTGTGAAATCCAAGTGGAAAATCCAGTCAAATATCAACACTTGCCATTAGCCATTGGGATAAATGGCTCCAGGATGACAACTACAGCTGATAATGTACAAACGTCCCTGTCAGAGAAAAAAAAAAACCCTCTCACAAGGTGGAGCCTGCCAAAGGTTGCCGGCAGCCCCACATGGAGATTTTCATGCAGGGCCCTTGAGGTCTGTGTGGGAGAGTAGCCCAGAGTGCTGGGAAGTGGCCCATTCTTCTGGGAGTGGGAAAATGTGGCTCTGTTCTGTCGGTGCTGGAAGAGAAGAGGTGGCATCCTGAGAAAAAGAGCGTCCTGCTGGTGTTTGAACATTAGAGGGCAGTGTACGCTCATGCCAAGGAAAGTGTTGACCAAAATGCACCCGGTCCTGCCTGGTGGCAGCAAGGCTCGCCGTTTTTCCTGCAGACAGAACCCACAGGCCTGCTGAGCTGAAGTTCTAGGTTGAGGTATTTTGCTGCAACGGGTTGGCATGAAAGAAAGGCTTTTAAGAGATTCTGCTCATGGACCTCTACTTTATTTGTGAGAGTGTGCCTATCACTCACAAGCAAGCATACACGGACCTTAGAGCAAGTTGGGGCTTTGATGAATTGGAGTTTTGTCACTTACTGTGAACGTAAGCCTGTCACTATAGAAATGGTTCTTCTGAGGATTTTGTTTAAAAATAAGGTAATACCCATGAACAGCTTAGCAAAATGCCCGTTCACATCAATGTTAACCACAGTCATACCGGTGGAGCGGAAAACAGGCCTACACTGGGCACAAGCCCTGTGTGGAGACAGTGCAGGCCCTGTGGCTCCTGAACAACGTCCCCCTCCCCGAAGGGGTGCAGCAAGAGCCCCTCCAGGGCAAGACACCCTCATTGACATTTGCCGAAGCCCAAGAGAGACCTCAGTCCCCAGGCCACATGGCCTCTTGAGCCCGGCACCTTCGTTGCATAGAAAGAAGCCCTGAGGTATGGATCCTGTGGAGGACAGAGCAGAAACAGGCAGATCCCATGTGAGGGAATCCTGCTTCTCCTCTCCTCCCAGGCAGCTCCGGATTCTCCTGCTCAGGAAGCTCCCAACAGCAGACGTTCTGAGGGTCCTGACTGCCCCTGGGCATCTGTGAGCTCCCTGGTCATCCGCTGACACCCAAGTTGGCGGGTTGGAGCAGCCCCTGGGAGCATTAAGACAACCTGGAACAAAGCCTAATTATTTAGTGCCCATATCACCTGTGTGCAAATGTGCTCAGCCTTAGAACCTTCAGAAGTTTGTAGAGGCAGTGATTGCTGAGTGTTCCTGGGTGTTTCCGTTTGTGATTATACTGGGGATGAATGAAGCTTGAGTGACATTGGAGATCCTCTTGTTAGTAGCCTGGAGTCTAGATTTCTCAGTGTTAGACATGGCGAGTCACCAAGTAGCTGGATACCTGTGCCAGGAGGTAACAGTGGCCTCCAGAGGTCCCCTCAGGAAGGTTCTACTTGGCGCCCATCAGCAGGACACGCCCCATGACAGAAACACCTGCAGGCAAGGAGCACTGAAGTCCTCATCACATCTCACATGGGTCCTATGGGTGCGGGAAGGGAGAGCGGAGGCCAAGCTCTCCCTGCTACTCAAGAGTGCAGGGCTGCGGCTGCTCAGGTGTGCAGCCGGCTCATCACAGGCGGGGATGCAGGGCCGAGAGGCAGCCAGAGTAGGAGCAGGGGGCCCTCCCTGGCCTTGGCCTCTGCTGGAGCAGGGAGGACAGCGTGATGGAGCTGCTTCCGAGGGACGTTAGCAAAGTCAGGGGACCCACCGAGCATGGGTGAGTGAGAGTCCAGCAATGAAGAGATGCAGGTGAGTCTGATCTCCCTTTCATCCCTGTGTGTTTTGTTTTTTAGTAGACGGGACCTCTGAGGAAACTCTAACTTCAGGTTCCAAGCATTTGTGTGTGTGTGGTTGTGTATGTATTTGTGTATGTGTGTGTGTAGTTGTGTGTACTTCTGTACATGTGTATATTTTGTGTGTGTGTGGGGGTGGGGGGGAGAAGGATAGAGGTGCCTGAAAAGGCCAAAGCAATGGCTAGCTGGCATTTGGTATTACGGTGAAAACCTTAGGCTTTCGACAGACTTGAATTAATAGTGTGGGGCCAGGGCACCGTATTTGTTGCTTGTCTTTTGTTTCAGGCACAGTGATGCTTTAACAGCTCCCGGCTGACACTGATATACTCAAGGTCTCATTCTATGACCACCGGTCCATATGGCAACTGAACCGCTGGAATGTGGCCAGTCCAAACTGAGAAATGCTGTAAACTATGCCCCAGATTTGAAGATTTCATAGAAAAAAAAAAAGAATGTACAATAGCTCAGTATTTTACATTACACATTGAAATAGTATTTTAATATACTGGGTTAAATAAAACACTTTATTAAATTAACTTCACCTGTTTCTTTTACTTTTTTAAAAGAGTGCTACTAGAGAATCTAGTCACCAATGTGGCTTCCATTTGCGGCTCACAGTATATTTCTATTGCACGATGCCGCTCTCTCAGCCCTTGCATGTTCCAGAAAAGGGACAGAGATTAAGTGGCTAGTGTAACATCACAGGCCTAGTTAGTGGCAGGGTTGGCAACTGCCCTCCCCACGCCTTGCTGAGTTGGGGAACACACCTGGCTCTGGATGAAGCCCACACGTCAGAGGTTTGGGAGGAAGCTGAGTCTTCAAGGAGACATTCCTGTTTTCTTTGTTGCTGGCCCCGGAAGCACCCAGCACAACACCTGGCACACAGCAGGCACGTGATGCAAGTTGTAAAGTTAGCGCATCCTTCATGCTTGTTGCCTCTGGAAGCGAAAGCCGTGTCCTCCAAAGTCTCTGCAGCGCTGTCGTCTGCTGGCTGCTTATTGGAAGTGCTCCGTGAGGCCCCCCAGAAGCTACTTGGGTGCATGTTGTGTGTGTGTTGCATGAGTGTGTTACATGTGCGTGTGTCACGTGTGTGTGTACTGCCTGTTACATGAGTGTGTGTTGCCGGTGCGTGCACTGTGCATTACATGTGTGCACTGTGTGTGTTGTGAGCGAGTGTCTTGCTTGTGTGTTGTGGGGGATGCCACGTGTGCACCACACTTGCTCTTGCTTTAACATTCAACAGCTGAGTGTCCTTTAGCTCTTAGCTTACTTTTCTCCCCATCCCTGTAGCAGCAGTTGTCGTGTCTAAACAGCTTCGGTCAATTGTGGGAAGAGTCCATTTTATACAAATTGGGGTCTTGTTGCAGTGTTGGGTCTTCTTTCTTCAACACAAAATTATTTCCATAATAACACAGAGTGTATTCTGAGGGCCACACGAAATCTCAAGTAGGAAATTCTAGTTTAAGCCTATTTTGTGGTTCAGATGTTCTCTCTTCTTTGTTCTAAATATTTGTTTTCAGGCTTTGGGGTGATATTTCTTGGAGAAGGAGGCAGTAAAGGGTTGAAGGCACCGGGAGAGAGATGGACTTTCCATGGTGGAGGGGGGCCCTTATCTTGTGCCAGACAAGAAAAAAATGTGATGTGAATGCCTAATGGTTGAGCTTCCTGCAGAACCCCCAAACATGTGGTACAAACGTTCACACCTTGGAAACATGTGCAAAGCAGTGACTGAATGGCCTTACTCTCCAGCATGCAGGCTCACCTGAGTATGAAACATGGACAATGCAGGTGGGGCCCCGGCACTCAGATGACTTTCCTTCATTCACTTTTGTAACAGTGAATTTAAATCACATTACCTCTAGAAACCACACACACAGGAACAATCTATGACTCTACTCTATAAAACATTCTCCTTTTCCTCCAAGGGGCAATTAAATTGTGGTTTCTGGATAAGAATCCAATGACTAATCTGCTGGTGATCTTAAGCAAATTGTCTCACTTTCAAGACTTTTTTTTAATCCACAACATGTCCCACTTTCCTCAATGGGATGACTTAGAAGGTTGCTTGTGACCCTGTATGTCCGTGGTTGTCAGTCCTGGTTGCACATTTAGAAACACTGCTGCCTGCATCCCCATCCAGATCCATTACACCAAACTTTCTCGGTGTTTGGATTAGTGATTACATTTTTTACCCAAACTCTCCCAGGTGATTTTGCTGAGTGGCCAGAGCTGCTACACAGGAAAGCCTGTCCTAGAACAGGGCAAACTCTGTTGGCATGAGAAATTCTGAGTGTCATTTGCACATGTGAACTGGGTTCTCTGCAGATAAAAATAGCAAAAGACCGAAACCTCCAGACCCAGGGATGCGCTGGCTCTGCCAGGCTTGTGTCTGTCCCATGAAGAACATACGTTTTTGTTCTACTGTCCTTGGGCACTGCCAACAGCAAGCGATGGGCCTAAGGGACGTCTTTGTGATATGATGCACAGGTTGACCTTACCCTGGGCTAGGGAGTCTTGGCTGTGGGTTAAACTGGGACCAGCTCTCCCCATAGGAATACAAGATTCAGGGCTGGGGCATGTAGCTTCGGTTACTCTGGGTTTCTAGGCTCTACTCCCTCTGTTTGCGTCACTTCTGATCTGTTCTCTGTCCCCTCACAGTCCCCTTCCTACAGTGGCCCAACATGTGAGTAATGGGAGGGCTTGTTTCTGTCCCCTTTTCCGGCCCAGCTGGGCAAAAACCCAAGGCAAGGCAAGGTCCTTTTGTTTTCTTAAATTATTTTCAATGGGCCTTTCAGTTACACACAGTTAGCTCTGACTAACTGTCAGAGATGGAAGATAGGTTGGGAAGACCATTCCCTCAGCAGAAAAATTCTTCAGGGAAGTAGAACACATGTCAGTGTGCCCATTGTCAGCATTCCCGCCACCCTAGCTCCATGGTGACTTCAGCAATGTCCCCAGGGTTCCTTAAGCCTACCAACAAGGACAAACGCTCCCAACTCCTCTCAAGCAACTCATACCCTCTAGTGGCTTACTGTCTCTTCCCTCCAGAATGTGTTTTGGGAAAGGTAGATACCTGTCTTTAAATAGCCTATGGTGAAAATTCAAGTAACATGTGGAAAATTTGAGAAGAAACTAGAGAGATTACAGAAAACACATTAGTCCTTTTATGCAGGGAGAGTCACTTCAGAATTTGAACTTGAATTCCTCTTTGGTAGACGCTAGGTCCCGCTCCTTACCCCCACAGCCCACCTGCCCTCCCCTCTTCCTGGGTACAAGACCATGTAGCTGAAGTCTTCCTCACAGCCTTCCTTGTGTCTGGGTGTGGCCACACAACTAGTTCTCGCTGATGGAATGTGAAAAGGAAAGGCATGTGCCCCTCCTGCCTCACTTGCATAAGAAGGAATTTGCTGCCCTGGGCTCTCTCTCTTTTTCCTTTTCAGTGATGTCTCCGGATCTAGCCTCAGCCTTGCAGCCAAGGGCAACACCCTAGGAGACGGCAGGGTCACAAGACCGGAGTCTTGGTCCTGGCCAGTCAGGGTCCAAGCTCTGATTTAGCAGAGCTGGTCCCTAACGTGGGGACTGTTACGTGCATGGGAAATAGATGTCTAATTTTCTGAAGGCACCAATTTTGGGTCTATTTGTTACAGCAGCTTAGCCTTTACCCAAATACATTCACTCACAGTATAAGTCCCTCCTGTACATCATGGTTTCAACTCAGACCATTAACTCCTATCTTCTCAAGAAGGGCAACTTGCATGACTCTATTTTCAAAATATTTGACTTCCATCAGCCTTTCTTCTAATCCCAGGAGCGGGAGAGGCTTATTACAATGGAGTAACATTTTACCTAGAGGTTTGGGTCTAAAAGGTAAAAATCCTACAGAGTCAAAGTGATCTTTGAGAAGTCCTCTAGGATGTCTCCATGGTAAGAACATCTCTCAATATATCAACATGGCCAGCTTTTCATCCACCCCAGGTAAAATGGTTAGGTTGCAATCACAAGCCACAAAGTATTAATAGGAGACATACCTTAGAATCATGTTCAGTGTGGTAAGATGCTCACAACATGACAAGGGCTTGGGTTCTGAGCTGGACAGAGCAAAGAGCAGATTCTCATGTTCAGCTCACTCTAGGGCTCTGGTTCTCAACCAGAGGTGACTGTGCCCCCCAGGGGGACATTGGCAATATATGGAGACTTGTGTGGTGGCTGAAACTGAGAAAGGGAGCTACTAGCATCTGATGGGTAGAGGCAGAAAAGCTACTAAACTTCCTACAGTACACAAAACTGTCCGCACAATAGAATCATCCAGCCCAAAATGTGACTAGTTTCTGAGGTTGAAAAACTGTGCTCTAAGGAATAGGCTTATTGAGAGGAATGGCAGGGCAAGTTGTTGTACATGTACCTTCCAGAACTCTCCCCAGCTCCTTCGCTGACTTGCATACATTTATTTTCATATTAGTTTAAGTTAGATATACTGCTCTTTCTTCTTCTTGGAGCCAGACAGCAAGATCCTTGGAAATGCCTTTATATCCCAGTGTCATAGAGACAAAAGATGTCCTATTTGGGTCAATCCCAGGCTGGTTCAGGAAGTTTCATCAATAACAGTTAACAGTGTTTTATCTTGCCTAAGTTTTTTGCTTTCTAAGTGACATAGGCGCCTACTCTCATGTTGAAAAAAAGATCTGCTGACCTGCTGCTTTTGCCAGGGATACCCTCCAACAACCAGTCCCGAAGCGTCTCTCTTAGTTTTACCCTGGAGTGTTTCCAGAAACACCCACCTCACGCAGTATCACACCACATTAAATAGTTACTCTCTTGGAGACAACTTCTGCGCCTTATGATCTTCCCTCCAGCCTCACCTTGTACACCAGCGTGTCAGCTATCGTTCTTCTCCAGTGAGCCTGTACCATCCTGGGAACCAGATGTGCCAGATGTAAATGGACAGCACCTGGTTTGTCTGGGGGCGTCTTCCTGGCCCTGTGTTGGGGCAGCAGATCGTATAGGGGCAAGAAGGAAGATTTCAGAAAGCTTTAGTGTCTGAGAGCACACATCGATACTTCATTTCACAATTCTGTGGGTGCCTTGATGGTGGACAAACCCAGGCAGGCCTCTGGATGGAATGTGAGCCACAGACAAGTCACCTGACACCATCACACAGTCAGGACAATGATGATAAAAAAGCTACCATTCCTGAAGTTCTCTTGTGCTTGGGTTACTGTGCCTGCTGCTTTACATACATTATCTTACTTAACCCTACAACCTCAAGAGCCTTTCTCCAGGTATCTATTCTAGGCACTGGAGAAACTATGGAGAACAAAACAGACAAATGTTCCTGCTCTCAGAGAGGCTGTGATCTAGTGAAGAAAATAGACAAACCAAATAAGTGAAATATATAGTACTTTTATTCAACATCTATCTGTGATAAATAAAAATTAGGAATAGGAGCTTACTTTTTTAATATGTTAAAGGATTAACTCTAAAAAATCCTCCAGAAAACATCCCAGTCAATGATCAAATATTGAAGCCTTTCCCTCTGAAATGAGGAAAAAATAAACTTGTATTTATTATGGTACTAGTGGTCCTAACCTGTGCAATAACAGAAGAAAAATAAGTTGATAAATAAATAATAAAATTGATAAGAAGTGATGCTGTTATTATTGTCAGGTGCTATGATGTTGAACCTAGAGATTAAACTATTAGAATAAATAAATGAATTGCTCAAGGTTTCAAAGGTCAATTTTTTAAAAACTTCGTTTTATTTAAACAAACAATTAGAAGATTAAATTTAAAATGCCATTTAGAATAGCATTAAGCAGTCACATATCTAAGAATTAAAAGTGTTCAGTATCTCTACCTTGACAACTACAAAATATTAAGCGAAATTCAAGAAAAATTAAATATATGGAGGTATAGCTCCTGCTCATGTTTTGGAAGATTAAATATCATAAACATTTCAATTCTCCCACAAATTCTCCCGAAATTGAATCTGTAGATTCAATGGAATTCCTTAAAAACCATCAGGCATTTTTGTGGAAATTAGCTGATTGTAAATTTTATATGGAAGTGCAAAGGGCCAAGAATAGTAAAGACAGTCCTGGAGAATAACAAAGCTGGTAGGTATACACCACAAAATATCAAGGTTTTTAGGTACCTATGCTAGGTAATTAAGAAAATGTGGTATTGGCCCAAGGACAAAATATAGGCCAGAGGAAAAGAATGGGAAATTCAGAAACAGATCACTGCATAAATTGTCACTTGATTTATGATGGTGCAGTGGGAAAAGATGTTGTTTACAATCAGTGGTGCCTGAGGGTATTGGAAATTCATGTGAGTGAGAGGTGAACTTTTATCCCTCCTTTGTACTATTAACAAAATTAATTCCAGTTGGATTTTAGGTTTAATTGCAGTGGAAAATTATAAAGTTCTATGAGCTAATATAGTAGAATATCTTCAGGACTTTGGGGAGGCCAATTATTCTTATGCCTACACAAAAAACTCACTTAAAAATAAATAAATTGGCCCACATTAAAATTGAGAATTCTGTTGATCAAAAGTTACCACTAAGAAAATGAAAAGGCAAGCCACATGTGATAGAAGATATTTGCAATATAAATCCCCCAAAAAGATCCAGATCTAAAATATATAAAGAATTTTTACAAATCAATAAGAGCAAAAGCAGATAACCCAAAAGAAATACTACAAAAAAATCTTGAAACCGTAGTAGAAGAAAATATCCAAATGGCCATTAGCATATGAAAAAGTGTTCAATTTCATTCGTCATTAAGGAAATGCAAATTAAAACCATAATGTACACACATACCAGAATGATTCAAATTTTTTAAAAAACTGACAATATGAAACATGGGTGAGACGGGGAGCAGTGGAACAACCTCCACTGCCTGTGGTAGTGGAAATTGGTGCAATCACTTTGAAAAACTAGCTGAAGTATCTATTAAAACTGAACATACTTGAATCCTATGATCCAGTAATTCCGATCTTCAGTCTTTACTCAATATATTCAATAAAAGACATGTGCAAGAATAGCCCCAAACTGAAACCAACACAAATGAATAGCTAAATTATGGTATATCCATGCAATGAAATATACATAACAATAAAAAAGAATAAGCATCTACATCCTGTGACAAATACGAGTAAATGAATCTCACAAACAATATTATGTGATAAAAGCCAGACACAAAGAGGACATATTTTACAATTCCATTTACATAAACTTCAAAAACAGGCAGTTAATCCACAGTGATAGAAATCAAAATGGTGGCTACTTTGGGGAGAGAGCTAGTAAGTGTGGAAGGCTTCTGGGGTGCTGGCACTGTCCTGTGTCTAGATCTGGTGATGGTTATAGAGCAATTACATAAAAAACTTGGAGTTGTGCTCTTAAGCATAGGGCACTTTACATACTTGACTATAAGCATGTAGTCCCTCAATTTTAAGAATTAATCTATTAGGAAATTCATGGGATTAAAAAAAAAGCTCCATTAATTTATTCCTTCTGCAAGTGGCATGTGGGTGCAGGGGTGTAAAAGTGGGGGGCTGACAGTATGGAGCTAGAAGTCGAAGTGTCTGGTCTTCTTTAAACATGCACACAACCTCCTTCTCTACTACCTCCTTGAGAGAAGGGAGAAAAGGCTGGTGATGACTCAGAATTGCTCTGCTAATCAAAAATTCTACGATTGACCACATCCAGAGTTATTTCTGAGGGAAAATTGATATTGTCGTGCACAGCAGGTGAGAGCATTAATTGAAGGACAACTTGGTGGTTATTGATTACAGCTTTTAAGTTGCATAACTTCTGCCAGCAATTACAGTTCTAGGAGTCTGTATGTGTGTGCACACAAGCCCTTTACAAGGATGGAGATGCTTATGAAAAATCGTAAGAGGAAAGAAATCAACAATCTAAATGTTAACAGGAAATGATTAAATAAAATACAGAGCATATACACCATGAAATTGTATGCATTATGCAGCCATTAAAAAGGATGAGATAAACTAATACAGATGTATATCTACAAAAGATATTTTTTAATTATAAAATAAAAAAAAGTAAGTTATAGAACTTACTTTTGTAGTGGGAAAGATGGTCTGACTTGGTTACAAGCAAGAATTTTACAATCAAACAGCTGTGGCTCAAACTCTGTCTCTGCCGTTTTCCAGCTACGTGACTTTGGACAAACCACTTAACCTCTGTGTTCTTCAGTTTCTTATCTGTATGAGGATACAAATAATGCTTCATAGGGTTGTTGTGAGACTAAAATGAGTTACTGCATGTTAAAGATTTATAACCGTACTGGTGCCAAATAAACACCCTCAAAATGTTAGCTGTTGCTATAAATATAGTATGATCCCATTTATGAAAATCAAGACAATAGAAAATGATATGTATCCCCATAATTATGTGTGGATACACTTAAAGGGGAGCTATTTAATATTTCACTATATATATAAATATATAAATATATATATATAACATATATATGTATATATGTTTTATTGATGTAATTATTTTTAATGGTGCGTTTTAAAAGGCCTTTCTCTCAATTATTCATGCTGTGTAAAGTAAAGGAATAGCTCCAAGGGCTGTCTACCTGGCTTTGGGATACAGTCTACCTTACCCATGGGGTATCGCTCACATTTCTGAAGACACTCCACCCTAGCTCCACGTTCAGCAGCCCCAACTCCAGCTGGTCTGTGATTAGAAAAAAACAGAGGACAATCCATAGAGAGTCATCCAAACACAGTGAAGGGCCAGCACAATTATGAAGCTGAGTTTGGCCTCCTCCCTGCCCAGCCTCCTCTTCCTGAAGTCTGTCTCTCTCTGTGTCTCATTGCCCTCTATAAGAAACTTTCCTTCCTTTTCCTCTAGAAAACCTCACATAGTAAAGTTTTTAATACACTCACTCATAATGAAAACTATATATTGACAAATTGCACATTTGTTCTCCAGGAGTATTTACCTTGTTCCATGAATAAAAGAGAAGACTTAATGACCCCCAAACAAAGACTCTGTAATTGTAGATCAGCAGAGAGTCACAGTGTGAGTCTTTCTCATAAAGGGTGAAAAACATGCTTCCATGTATAGGTTAATTTCTCCCTCCATCACTAGAGCTGTGTGCTCTATAATGACCAGAGCCTGTTCCAATATTTACGTTACTATATCAAGTGTCTGGTCATAAGCCCGAAAGTCATGGGATTTGGAAGTGAGGCCTGGATTCTATCTCAATTCTCTCTGGGATATCTGGAAATGAGGTTTTAACTCTAGACCCTAGAAAATGGGGATGATAATAACTCTTACTTATATGGATATATTATAGGAATTTATGACATTTTTATTTAAAAAGTACTTTGAACTTCTTAAGGAAAAATCTCAATGTATTAATTTCTTCAGTGTTTTCCCTTTCATGTACAATTATTTAATCATTTAATATTTATTGCTCATATGATTCTTTTTCTCTTACTTTTTCTTTCTTCTTTCTACCTCTGATCAAAAAATATTTATTGAATGCTGTGAGAGAGCATCATAAAGAAGCAGAACTGATTTAAAAAATAAAATTATCAGTTCTTAACTAATACAATCAAACAAATGTTATGCTGAAAAGGAACCATGCACTTACTCCAATCCTGCTGGAATTTTCTGGAAGTCTTGGGGATTGGAGAGTGTAAACTAATACTGAAGGCATTTTTCAAAGAGGACCATCAAACTACCTCCCTTAGAGATAAATAATTTTCACTTAAACGTTTATCTTTTGCACATACTTATGGGAACATTCTTTACTTGAGTTTTGAGTCACTGGTACAAGGCTGTCTTGTGAGAAAGTTGTTAAGAAGCTTAACAAGCTGGATGCTCATAAAAACTTTAAATAGGGTACCACGAATATGGCAGGAGATGCTGGCATTTAGATGGACAGAAGAGAGAGCGATTAGGGAAATCCAGGAGAAAATGGTACCTTAGCTTTGTCTTGAAAGATAAATAACATTAGGTAAACAAAAAGCTGTTAAGCAATGTGAAGAAAGATGGAAAGAAGAAATGCTCAGTGCCTGTGGGCAGCTGCTCTCCATGGGTTGTGTTTCTACTGTCCGTGTCCAATGGAATAGCCCATTGGATTAATGGGGGGGATTTTGGAGCCTAGGTTATGGAAGGAGGATGTTGCCAAAGTATGTTGTGAGCTAGATGCTGTGCTGCGATCTGTTCCCAGTACATCAGCGTTTTATAGTGAAATAGCAAATAGCTACAGGAGAATTTTGAACAAATGAATGACTAGATCAAAGTACCATTTAAAACATACTAGTTCAGCAACAGGAACTCTGATTCATTGCTGGTGGGATACAAAATGGTACATACACCCACTTTGAAAAATAGTTTAGCAGTTTCTTACAAAACTAAGCATATTCTTCCCATAGAATCCAGTCATTTTGCTCCTTGGTATTTGAACTCTTTGGTATTTTCAACACACTTTGTATTTACCCAAATGAGTTGAAAACTTATGTCTACACAAAAACCTGCACAGGAATTCATAATTGCCAATACTTGGAAGCAACCAAGATGTCCTCCAGTAGATGAATGGACAAACAAACAGTGGTACATTCATACAATGAATATTATTCAGTAATAATAATTTAAAAAGCTATAAAGCCAGAAAAAGACATGGAAGAACTTTAAAAGCATATTGCTAAGTGAAAGAAGCCAATCTGAAAGGTTATATAGTGTATGATTTCAACAACATGACATTCTAGAAAAGTCAAAACTGTGGAGACAACAGGAAGACCAATGGTTGCCAGGGGTGAAGAGGAGGGAGGGATGAAGAGGTGGAGCACAGAGGACTTTTAGGCAGTAAACCTATTCTGTATGATAATGTAATGGTGGATACCTGTCATTACACATTTGTCAACACCCATAGAATGTAAAATACAAAAAGTGAATCCTAATGTAATGTAAACTGTGGACTTGAATGATATATCAATATTGACCCATTAAAAATGAATATATATATGATATATCAGATTGGGTGGAGGAGAGCAAGAGAGCTTGGAGACAAGGGAGACCAGGATATGCTGGTGCTTGGCAACGAGTTGGCGGGGTTGAAATGGAAGAAGGATATAAGAATAATCTCGTGAGCTTTTAGTAGATTGAAATTCTCTTGGGAGTGGGTCATGGGACCCATGTTTTTATGAAATTATTCCAGATGATTAAATGACCATCCAATGTAGGAGTTCCTACTCTTGGAGTTCTTAAGATGCCCCTGATTCATGATACTTGGATTTTGCTATTCAGCTCCAAGAGTAATCACTGAATGAGTTACCATTTCTTCTTTTGGACTTTTAAAAGCACTTGCAAGCATTCTCCCATTTCAAGTAGATTTCTCCAATTTTTAGATGAGAAAATTGAGTAGATAAAAAAACTTAACCTAATCACTCTGTGAATTCATGGCCAATGGGGTTCATCCTCTTTTCTCACTCAAGTTTCTGCCTCCAGCCTTTTCTTCCTCAGGCTTGGGACCCACAGTGCTCTGTGTTGGGCTGTGAGAACATGAAGTTTCTGGCCTGAGGTTGGCAAACACTGTTTCCAATTCTTTTGTTACAGGTGCCTGGGTGTAATGCAGGCTCTCTGATTCCGCTCCCCACATAAGAACGCAGCATATGGTGAGGCCAAAAAGGAACACCCACGAAGCCATGGATAGGGGGTTCATCTCACTAGAGTCTCTCTGATGGTTGGGGTGGAGATACAGGAAGCAGGAGCTGCAATCTGCCATCTGCTTCTCTGCCAACCTACAAACAAACAAACCCTTGCCAGCATAGCTGCGGCACTTATATTAGTGGCTAATGGCTAACTGGTTACAGCTGATGGCCACCTACTACCTGAGCCAGCACCTTTCCACGTGAGGCCGAGAGCCTGGAAACTGCACTCCTGGCTCTGTCCCCACACCCTTCCTGCCCTGGAAAGCCATTGCTATCTCCCAGGCTTGGCCTGGGCCTCTGGACGTCCATCTCTGTGACACCAAACCCTTCACCATCAGTGTTTTTCTGATTACCTGCCTGTGGAGACCCACATGGTTGGCAAGTTGCTACAGGACAAGAAAAAAAGCCAAGAACCATCACAAGAGAGAACAGGTCTGCCATTTGAGGCTTCTGGCTTATTAAATTCTCTCTGTCTCTCTTCTTTTTTCTTTTTCAGTATTTCTCTAAGGGTGTTCTCTGAACTGGCAGCATCAGCATCACCTGGGAACCTGTTAGAAATCCAAATTCTCAGGTCCAGCCCAGTCCTACTGAATCAGGAGCTCTGGGGGTGGGACCCAGCAGCCTGTGTATCAACAAGCAAATTCTTTTTCCTTGCTCCTCAAGAGCAGCTTCTTATGTGATTCCTTTCATTTAGCAAGGCAGGCCATTGCAGGTGAAGGAAGTCACCAGGTTTCTTAAAGTATTACAGTCATTATATTGATTCCCATCTGTACCCGTGTATTTATTGATTTGGGAAACAAACTAAAAGATCTATGATTGACTATTAAACCTGCAGATCATAATATCTCACATAGACTGTTGGTCCTTTGGTATTAAAATACAAGGGAAGGCATCTTCGACATCTGATTATCGATCTGAGAGGCTGAGGAGCAATTTCAGCCCATTGTCCAAACCCAGCTCCCTTTGCCTAAGTAGGAGGCAATTCTGTCCTTTAGATAATTACAGACCCTCCTCCCCACACAACCCTCACTTCATAGGGTGGGAAAATGATCATCAAGCTGAAAATTTTAAAGAAAAGAAGTATCACGTTCAGAAGCAATCTTTATGTGCAAAAAAATTCAGTTTCAAAAAAATGTATTTCTTTCTAATGACCAAAGGCATCGTTTTTGTAAGTCAGAGATGAGAAGCAAATGAAAGGGTTTAAAAAGTGACTCAGTACTTAAATTACATAAAACGAAGCAGGGGTTCAAAGATTCAAAGCATAGATGCAATTGTAAATGTATTTCAAAAGTTACTTTTCACCTTGGTAGTGCAGTCCAAGTTCATTATCATATGTCATCGGGAGACAGTGTAGGGCCTCTGAAGTGAATCCCAGCCCTCAGGGATAGTGAAGACCTCCTTTTGCAGATAGAAATCTGTGCCTATGTTCTGGGTCCTGGAGGTCAGGCTATTTCCTCTGAAACCAGGGAGCCCCTGTGGCTCCACCTGCCTCACACCCTATGGCCGTTAAATCACTTGGTCTATCTCTGGGTCCCCCAACTCTCATCACCCCAATATGCTTTCCTCCATCCAGAGGCTAATTCCTACTCATCCTTCAAGTTTCAGTTTATATGTCACCTCATAGAACTCTGACTACTACACCAGTTTCTATTCCTTTGCTCGGCTTCCCCAGTACCCTGTCCCCCTTTCCTAAGAAGAGCATATTGCAGTGTCACTAATGTACTTCAAAATCCATCAGCAGAGACAGTGTGAAATTATTTATGTCAGTTACTTGGAATGTTGCCCCCTGAGCAGGTATGCCAATCTAACATATCAGAAATAAATAACCCAATTAAAAAATGGGCAAAAGTCTCGAATAGATATTTTATTTCCAAAGAAGACATACGAATGTCCAAAAGTCCATGAAAAGGTACTCAACATCACTAATAATCAGGGAAATGCAAATCAAACCACAATGAGACATCATCTCACACCTGTTAGAATGACTATTATCTAAAAGATAAGAGACAAATGCTGGTGAGGACATGGAGGAGACAGACCCCTCGTGCACTGTTGGTGGGAATGTAAATTGGTGCAGCCACTATGGAAAACAGTATGGAGGTTCCTCTAAAAATTAAAACTAGAACTACCGTATGATCCATGAATCCCACATCTGGATATTTATCCAAAGGATGAGGAATCAGTATCTCAAAGAGATCGCTGGACGCTCACGTTCACTGAAACATTAGTCGCAATAGCTAAGCTATGGAAACAACCTAGAGGTCCATCAATGGATGAATGGATGAGGGAGATGTGATATATACGCACAATGGCATATTATTCAGCCATAAAAAGAGAAATCCTGCCATTCGAGACAACATGAATGAAACAGGAGAGATTATACTTAGTGAAATAAACCAGACATAGAACGATAAATACTGCATGAACTCATTTATGTAGGGAATCTATAGAAGTCAAACTCATAGAAACAGAGACTAGTATGGTGGTTGCCAGGGGCTGGAGCTGTGTGTGAGGAAAATTGGGAGATGTTGGTCAGAGTATAAACTTTCAGTTATTGCTGAGTAAGTGCTGAGGATCTAATATGCAGCATGGTGACTATATAACAATACTGTATTGCATACTTGAAATTTGCTAGGAAAGTTGCTCTTACATGTTCTCTCCACACACACACAAAATGGTAACTATGTGACTGATGGCTATGTTAATTAACTGGATTATGGTAATCTTTTTATAATATATATATGTATATATTATATATCAACTCATCATTTTGTACACCATTAATATACACATTTTTTATTATATTTGTCAATTATACCTCATAAAACTGGGAAGGAAAAAAAAACCGCCGAGGTCCAAAAGTGGCCACTATAAGCACTTGTTATCTGTTCTTGATCAACTCTCCATTCTTTTAATTAACGTACAACCACCAGAAATGGGGTTGTTGAAAACAATGGATTGTTGACTAGTGTGTTGAATGTTAGTAATAAGCCATC